>NW_016110993.1:0-1627 GCF_001604975.1 Cebus imitator | reverse complement strand
TTTTTTGAGACAGAGTCTGGTTCTGTCACCCAGGCTGGAGTGCAATAGCTTGATCTCACTTCACTACAACCTCTGCCTCCTGGGTTCAAGCAATTCTCCTGCCTCAGCTGCCAGAGTAGCTGGGATTACAAGCATGTGCCACCACACCCGGCAAAGTTTTTTGTATTTTTAATAGAGATGGGGTTTCACCATATTGGCCAGGCTGGTCTAAATTCCTGGCCTTGTGATCCACTTACCTTGGCCTCCCAAATTGCTGGGATTACAGGTGTGAGCCATGGCTCCCAGCCCTGAAGTCTAGAGCCCTTCATCTAGCTTTTTTTCTTTTCTTTTGAGATGGAGTCTTGCTCTGTTGCCCAGGCTGGATGCAGTGGCACAATCTTGGCTCACTGCAACCTCTGCCTCCCAACCACAAGTGATTCTCCCACCTCAGCCTCCTGAGTAGCTGGGACTACAGGTGTGGCTAATGTTTGTATTTTTCATAGATACTGGGTTTCACAGTGTTGCCCAGGCTGGTCTTTAACTCCTGACCTCAAGTGATGCACCCACCTCTACCTCCCAAAATGCTGGGATTACAGGTGTGAGCCACTGTGCCCAGCCCAGCTCTCTTTCTAGAAAGCTTCTCATTACTTTCTTTCTCCTCTAAGTGATGACATTTGACCCAACAAGGAGCTCACTCCACCCACTTCCAACCAAGAAAGGCCTGCGTATCAGGATTCATATCTTTAAATTTTATTTAGCCACTCCCCTGGCTGTCCCAGGTTTTGGTCATATTGGCAGTTGGCAAAGCCTCCAGGGAAGGGGTGGATGTTGGTTTTGTCCCATTGGCTCCCTCCTGTGACTGTGAAATCCTTCTTGGTGCTGAAAACATACCCTCAATGGGGGATTCCCATTAAATGGGAACATAATGTGCTTCCTCATCAAAATAAGGGAAATGGGATGGAGGAGATAGTGTGAGAAAAACTGCAACAACTCTTGATCATTTGCTTTGTTCAAGACAAGTGTCATCTTCTATGGCAAATGGCTTTCAAGGTGTACCCGAGGAAAGGGTGAACTTGTTTGTTGGTTGGCTGTTCTGTTCTTGTGGGAAGTCAGCCGCTAGACTACTGCTACCCAGTGAAAATGTGCTGGGAGCCACCAAGACAATCTACATATATGATTTTAAATTTTCTAGTAGGAATAGCAAAAAAAAAGGAGGAATAGGTTACATTAATCTTCATAATATACTTTAACTCGCTGTCTCCAAAATATTATCATTTTAAAATACAATCTATATGAAAAATATAAATTAGCAACTTTACATTTCTTTATACTATGTCTTCAAAATCTAGTGTGTATTTTACACTTAATCAGACTCACATTTCAAGGCTCACGTGACTAGTGGCCACCATCTTGGAGAACACAGCTCTAGATGGTTTTGACACCAGCAGAGGGCAGCATGGTGTCCTGGCCAGTATGCATTTCATTTTTCTTTCTTTTTTTATTTTGGAGATGGAGTTTTGTTCTTGTTGCCCGGGCTGGAGTACAATGGCACAATCTCGGCTCACTGCAACCTCCGCCTCCCGAATTCAAGGGATTCTCTTGCCTCACCTCTGAATAGCTGGGATTATAGGCACCCACCATCACACCT
>NW_016110992.1:0-1627 GCF_001604975.1 Cebus imitator | reverse complement strand
TCGGCCTCCCAAAGTGCTGGGATTACAGGCTTGAGCCACCGCGCCCGGCCCTATATCCCATGTTTTTATGTACACATGCCTTTGTGTCTACAATTCATTCTGCCTGAAATTTTTTTCTCCACAATTCCCAAACATACATTTTTCTCAAATATTTACCTTTTTTTTTTTTTTTTTTTTGAGACAAGAGTCTTGTTCTGTTGCTGGAGTGCAGTGGTATGATCATAGCTCACTGCAATCTCTGCATCCGGGGATCAGGTGATTCTCCCCTCTCAGCCTCCTAAGTAGCTGGGACTACAGGCACAATGCCACCATGCCCAGCTAATTTTTGTATTTTTAGTAGAGACGGGGTTTTGCCATGTTGCTCAGTTTAGTCTATAACTCCTGGGCTCAAGCAATCTGCCCACCTCAGCCTCCCAAAGTGCTAGGATTACAGGCATAAGCCACTGCGCCCGGTGAATATTTACTTTTAATGAATGTCAGCTTCCCTATAAAACCTATTGACTGCCCTCAGCTAGAAGAAGTCTCCTGCTCCTCTGGAATTCCATAGAACTTAATACTTACACTCTATTAGTGTTTATTAGAGCTGCTAGGCCGGGCATGGTGGCTCACACCTGTAATCCCAGCACTTTGGGAGGCCAAGGTGGGTGGATCACTGAGGTTAGGAGTTCCAGACCAGCCTGACTAAACATGGTGAGACCCCTTCGCTACTAAATATACAAAAATTAGCCAGGCCTGGTGGTGTGTGCCTGTAATCCCAGCTACTTGAGAGGCTGAGGCAGGAGAATCGCTTGAACTTAGGAAGCAGAGGTTCCAGTGAGCTGAAATTGAGCCACTGTACTTCAGCCTGGGGGACACAGTGAAACTCTGTCTCAAACAAAAACAAAAACAAAAACAAAAACAAAAACAAAAAAAAAAAACCATAGATCTTTACCCCTACTAGTTTGTGAGTGCTTTGAGGATAGAATCAGTGTCTGCTTGATCAGTTGTTATTGTGCTTATCCATAGTAGAGTCTCAATATACTGGATGGTAAAATAAAGGATGATGATAAATGAGTGAATTCATAAATTAATTTAAAACACCACTCTATGGGCTTACCCATATTCTATAAAAGATAAAGAACATTAATGAAAGGACCATGGAATTTTTGTCTGAATTTGTTTTTTTTGTGTGTGTGTATCTAAATTTCTGTAGTGCATAACAAAACCCTTTCTTGGAAAATACTTAGACGATAACACAAGTCAATTTGTCAGAAGTATTGCAGTAAAAATGGAAAAAATGTGAGCCAGAGAATAAGGTTGGCAGGTGTGTTGAGGGAGCTGATTGGTATCTAAAGCCTATGAAATAGACACATTTAAAAGAAGGCAAATTTGGACCCAAATTTCTCTTTTTTTTTTTTTGAGACGGAGTTTCACTCTTGTTACCCAGGCTGGAGTGCAATGGCGCAATCCCGGCTCACCGCAACCTCCGCCTCCTGGGTTCAGGCAATTCTCCTGCCTCAACCTCCTCAATAGCTGGGATTACAGGCACGCGCCACCATGCCCAGCTAATGTTTTGTATTTTTAGTAGAGATGGGGTTTCGCCGTGTTGACCAGGATGGTCTCAATCTCTTGACCTCGTGATCCACCC
>NW_016110991.1:0-1627 GCF_001604975.1 Cebus imitator | reverse complement strand
TATCCACCATGATCAAGTAGGATTCATCCTGGGGATGCAAGGCTGGTTCAACATACACAAGTCTATAAACGTAATTCATCACTTAAACAGAATCAAAGACAAAAACCACATGATTATCTCAGTAGATGCAGAGAACGTCTTCAACAAAATTCAACAGCCCTTTATGCTAAAAACTCTTAACCAACTAGATATTGATGGAACATACCTCAAAATAATAAAAGCTATTTATGACAAACCCACAGTCAATATCATACTGAATGGGCAAAACCTAGAAGCATTCCTTTTGAAATCTGGCACTAGAGAAGGATGCCCTCTCTCACCACTCCTATTAAATATAGTATTGGAAGTTCTAGCCAGAACAATCAGGCAAGAAAAACAAATAAAGGGTATTCAATTAGGAAAGGAGGAAGTTAAGTTGTCTCTATTTGCAGACGACATGATTGTATATTTAGAAGACCCCATTGTCTCTGCCCAAAATCTCCTTAAACTGATAAGCAACTTCAGCAAAGTCTCAGGATACAAAATCAATGTGCAGAAATCACAAGCATTCCTATACACCAATAATCAACTTAAAGAAAGCCAAATCAAGAATGAACTGCCATTCACAATTGCTACAAAGGGAATAAAATACCTAGGAATACAACTACCAACGGATGTAAAGGATCTCTTCAAGGAGAAATATAAACCACTGCTGAAGGAAATAAGAGAGGAAAAAAAAAATAGATGGAAAAACATTCCATGCTCATGGTTAGGAAGAATCAATATTATGAAAATGGCCATACTGCCCAAAGTAATTTATAGATTCAATGCTATCCCCATCAAGCTACATATGACCTTCTTCACATAACTGGAAAAACCACCTTAAACTTCATATGGAACCAAAAGAGTGCCAGCATAGTCAAGTCAATTCAAAGCAAAAAGAACAAAGCTGGAGGCATCATGCTATCTGTCTCCAAACTATACTATAAGGCTACAGTAATCAAAACAGCATGGTACTGGTATCAAAACAGAGATGTAGACCAATGGAACAGAATAGAGGCCTTGGAGGCAATGCTACACATCTACAACCACCTGATCTTTGACAAACCTGACAAAAACAAGCAATGGGGAAAGAATTCCCTGTTTAATAAATGTTGTTGGGAAAACTGGCTAGCTATGTGCAGAAAGCAGAAACTGGACCCCTTCCTGACACCTTACACTAAAATTAACTTCAGATGGATTAAATACTTAAACATAAGACCTAACACCATAAAAACCCTAGAAGAAACAATTAGAGTGAACTGGCAACCAAAAGAATGGGAAAAAATTGTTGCAATCTACCCATCTGACAAAGATCTAATATCCAGAATCCACAAAGAACTAAAACAGATTTACAAGAAAACAAACAAACAAACAAACCCATTCAAAAGTGAACAAAGGATATGAACAGACACTTTTCAAAAGAAGACATATATGAGGCCAGCAAACATATGAAAAAATGCTCATCATCACTGGTCATTAGAGAAATGCAAATCAAACCCACATTGAGATACCCTCTCATGCCAGTTAGAATGGCAATCATTAAAAAATCTGGAGACAACAGATGCTGGAAAGGATGTGGAGAAATAGGAGCACTTTTACATTGTTG
>NW_016110990.1:0-1628 GCF_001604975.1 Cebus imitator | reverse complement strand
ATAAAAATGAACATCAGAATACACACCACGGAAAACAGCTAAATACCTGGAAACTCCTCAAAGAATTGACACTACAGTTGTCCCCTGCTCTGTTGTGCTCTATCAAGGTGTCTTTCTCAAGGTCCTGAGACATCAAAATAACCGTGTACCTCACCTCAGAGGCCCAGGGGCTCGGAGGGTCCCAGGTCCCGCGCTTCGCCGCAGCCTCTGGGACAGGCGCTCCTATACGCTGGACGAGGGTCGCACACCGTTCCCGGCCAGGGTGCGGACCCTGGGGCGGCCAGGACCCCACAACCGCCGCCATGCAGACTACTGGAGCCCAGGGGCTCACAAGGAGTCAGGGCCCAAAAGGGAGCGGCGGGGAAGGCGCACGGAGGCCCGGAGGGTTCCCGGTGGGGTCCATGCTCCGCCACTTACCGCGGAAACCTGCCTCCTGCTCCCCCATCACATGGAAGCCACCACGGCTTCTCCGAAGCTTGCTGGGACCACGCCGCCATTTGTGCACGCTGCCGCTTCTGCCCGCTGGTCCCGCGCCGCCGCTTCTGCCCGCCGCCACCGCTTCTGCCCGCCGCCACCGCTTCTGCCCGCCGCCGCCGCTTCTGCCAGCTGGTCCGGCGCCGCCGCTTCTGGCTACCGCCGCCGCTTATGGCCGCCGCCGCGGCTTCTGCCGGCTGGTGCCGCGCCCCCGCTTCTGGCCAGCGCTTTCGCTGGCTCTGACCACGACGCCGCGGCTTCGGCCAGGGCCCGGAGGGAAGCGCCGTCTCAGCTTCCGTAGAGGCGCACACGCAGGCAGCGTCCCTAGCGACTGGCTGACGCACCACTCCGTCTTAAAGGGGCCGCGGCTCAGACTGTACAGAAGCAGCCTCGCGTTGCGGCACAGGCTGAGCCTCTGCCCAGCCCCAGCGGTGGACGAAAGGCCCCAGTCTCTCCTCCCGGCTCTAGGGACCTAGAGATCACAAGAGTGGAGCCCTGTGACCCCAGCCCCGAGATCGGCTCCTTTTGCCTGGGGAGCTTCCAGGACCTGCCCCTGACCTCCTCTGGACCTCAGCTTCACAATCCGGAAAGGAAGCGGGGCCTGGCAGGAGCTCTGGGGTCCCTCAAGCGCGGCACCTCAGGATGCAGGGAGGGCTCCCTGTTCCCTCTGCAGAGGGGGCCTTAGAACCACGGAAAGCTGGGGGCTGGAGGGACAGTCCCCAGGGCAGCAGGGCCTCCCCGGCCTCCCTGCCCCATCCATCCTGTGGGATCCCGGGGGCTCACTAGGACCCAGACACTGCGGCCTCCCCAGGGCTGCCTGGGTCACCGGCTCCCCAGGAGGCAGGCAGGGGCCCTGGGGTCCAGCACTGCTGCACCTCAACTCCATCCTAGGTCAGCCCCGGAGGGGCCCTGCGGACTGGACCCAGCCAGCCCCTTCCCAGGGAGAGGTACCCACATCGCATCTATCTCTGTGACACCCAGGGGAGGGCCGTGCTGGCCTCTCCCGGTGATCTGGGGCGAGGCGGGGGAATCCCAGCCACCTGGCCAACATGCTGAAACCTCGTCTCTACTACAAATACAAAAATTAACCGGGCGTGGTGGCGCCCGCCTGTAATCCCAGCTACTGGAGGGGCTGAGGCAGGAGAACCGCTTGA
>NW_016110989.1:0-1629 GCF_001604975.1 Cebus imitator | reverse complement strand
AAAAAAAAAAAGGAAACTAAATTTCCAATTTATGACTCACATTCCCAAATGCCAATTATCCCTCTCCCAAATCACAATATTTTAATTGTTTATTTTTGTTTCACAGTGTGGTGGTTGTCTCTTACTTTTCTGGTGAACATTTCACATGACAGAAAAGAATAATTACCTGACAATACTGTAACAAATCTTTGCACCTCTCTGTTTATCTTGCCTAGGCACACACCTTAACAAAATTTCTTTGGGTTGAGGTTGCTTTTTGGTACCTTTGCAGGGTGATGCGTCCTCAGCCACTCTTCTGTGTTTTCCTGGTTCTGGGTTTAACAACTGTCTGGGGATGACGCAAGATGCTCACAGTGGCCCTGTCTCTTGGAGTGTCTGGTGAGTATCAGCCCTCTCCCAGTAGAGAGCCTAAGGTATTGGGTGGAGCATCTCAGGGAAACAGCTAGATGCCCTTTTGCTGAGAGCAGTTTCCTGATATACATTTTCTCTAAAAGGCTAACTGTTTTGAATATTAAGATTTTTTTTTTCTCTCAGTCCCAGCTTCCTTTCCTGGCAGATACGTTGGTGCTGGTACTAAGGAGAAACGGCACACGTGCATCTTGTCCTCTGGGTTCTCTCAGGCTTGTGAAGGGAGAATAACTATCCCAAAGTGCAAGAAAAACCCACTTTAATGAGGTAGTGTATGAACTTGCAAAGGAAAATACACATCAGGCACATAGGAGGCAAGTGCAGTGCCTTCTGAGAGGGTGGTGATCAAGTACCTTAGCAGGATGGGGGTTGGAGAATCTCTCAAGTGATTGACACATGAGTCCAATATGTTTGTGTTCCACTCAGCACCACCTCTCCCTGCGTTTGTCATCTTGAATATATTTGTTCACTTATTTCGTTTTTATTAACTGTATAATGTATTTTGTCATTAGAGCTTGAAAGATAAAAAACCACAAATGTTTCTAAGAGGAAAGAAAGTGATAGATTTCAGAGAAAACATCTTGTTTTATATTCCATTGGTTAAAAGTTTTCATTTACCTTTTTTATTTTGCAGAGTGAATGTAGGAAGATTCTGAGGTCTGTTCTATTTTAGCATGATTTCAAACTGAATCTCAGAGCTTAGCTTTGGGAATTCTACCTTAGGAAAAAAACAGAAGAAATGTTTCTCATTATAGCTACAGAAAAATAAATACATTTCTACAAAAAAGTAGGTTAACACACAAATTACAAACATTTATAAAAACATCAGTTCCTCTTGTGCAGAGTGGAGAATTTTTGAGAGTGGGTACCTCAGTTCTGTTATCTGAATTTCAGCTTAATATTAAATTTTATGGAATGAAACTTGCAACTACTACAAGTGTTCATACATTATTGTTTACTATATGATTTGTTATAAAAATGATAATTAAATGACTCATTTACTGCCTGGAAAAGATAGATACTTTTATTTTTTTGTTGAGGTATAAAATAAAAATGCAAAAATTTTCTGACTATAGCATAAACACTGAGTTTGAGTAATTTTTCTGGATTTACTTATCACTAGGTGTTTACTTATTTAAAACTAAGTGAATATTCTTGACTTGAAAGCAGACATATGGCCTTAGAGAACCCAAGCAAATAACCATCCTAATTCTGCAAAAG
>NW_016110988.1:0-1629 GCF_001604975.1 Cebus imitator | reverse complement strand
AGGCGCGGTGGCTTACGCCTGTAATCCCAGCACTTTGGGAGGCCAAGGCGAGTGGATCACCTGAGGTCAGGAGCTCAAGACCAGCCTGGCCAACGTGGTGAAACCCCGTCTCTGCTAAAAATACAAAAATTTAGCCAGGTGTGGTGATGTGCGCCTATAATCCCAGTTACTCAGGAGGTTAAGGCAGGAGAATTGCTTGAACCTGGGAAGTGGAGGTTGCAGTAAGCCGAGATGGTGCCACTGCACTCCAGCCTGGGCAACAAGAGTGAAATTATGTCTCAAAAAATAGGAAAGAAAGAAAGAAAGAGAGAGAGAAAGAGAGAAAGAAAGAGAGAAAGAAACAACAGTATAACCATATTCTTTGTCATAACTTTTTTCCCATATATGATTCAAAAGACAACTCATAATTCAATACGTATAGATGTAAGCTGATGGGCACACAATGTATAAAGATGTAATTAGTGACAATAACAACATAAAGGGGGGGAAATGATGCTATTTAGGAGCAAAGTTTTTGTATACTATTGAAATTAAGTTGATATTAACCTGAACTAGATTATTATGAATTAAGATATTATTGACAACACTCAGGGTAACCACTAAAAATTACTCAAAAATACATAGGAAAAGAAATAACAAGTGAATTAAAGTGGTACAATAGATATCTCTATTTAACACAAAAGAAGATAGTAATGGAGAAACTGAAAAATACGAAAAATGAGACATTGAAAACAAATTGCAAAGTTATAGACATAATCCTATTTTATTATTCATTACATTAGAAATAAATATATGAAAATTTCCAATGAAAAGACATAAATTGGCAGAATTGATTTTTAAAACACCATCCAACTATATGCTGCATACAAAAGATATTCCATGTAAATGGCAAGCAAAAAAGAGCTGGAGTGGCCATGCTAACATCAGACAAAATAGATTTTAAAGCAAAATTGTTACTAGAGAAAAAGTAGGACATATTATAATGGCAAAAATATCAACTCAAGATATAACAATTTTAAACTTATATGCTGTATTTTGAGGGTTCTAACAACAGAACTCCCAAATTACAGAAGTAAAAACTGACACAGACATCATAGAACATTCTACCCAACAATGGCAGAATACATATTCCTCTGAAGTGCACATGGAATGTTTTCCAGGATAGATCATGTATTAGGCCATAAAACAAGTGTTCATGTGTTTAAAATGGTTGTAATCATACAAAGTTTGTTTTCTGGCCATATGGAATGAAATTAGAAATCAATAACAAGAAAAGTTGGGAAATTAACAAATATGAGGAAATGAAACAAAAATGCTCCTTAATAACCAACGGGTAGAGAAGAAAACGCAAGGAAAATTAGAAAATATAGTGATATGAATGAAAAGCAAAACATGGAAACACAAAACCCATGGGCAGCAAATACGTGTTGAGGAAAATTTATAGCTGTAAACATTTACACTAAAAAAGAAGAAATATCTCAAATCAACAACCTAAATGTCTGCCTTAAGAAGTTGGCTGAGGGCCGGGCACAGTGGCTCACGCCTATAATCCCAGCACTTTGGGAGGCCAAGGTGGGTGGATCATGAGGTCAAGAGATCAAGACCATCCTGGTCAACATGGTGAAACCC
>NW_016110987.1:0-1630 GCF_001604975.1 Cebus imitator | reverse complement strand
CATTTTAGTTGAATTATTCACTTATTCTTTTTGGCATAAATTAACTTAAAATGCATGTTTGGCAAATGGGTACAACTTTATTTATTAGCACTCTACTATTCTAAGTGTGCTGGTTAGTTTTGTATGTCAACTTGACTGGTCTTTAGTCAGTTATCCAATAAAACACTAACCTAAATCCTGTTGCAAAAGTATTTGTAGATGTGATCAAGTCTACGATCAGGTGACTTTAAATAAGGGAAATTGTCCTGGATTAGATAATTTGGGTGGGTTCAATGATATTACAGGGTTCTTATAACAGGGAGACATAATAGTCAAAAGGCAGTGAGAAAAAGTGATGTGATGATAAAAGCAGAGATTAGAATTAAGTGACCACAAGCCAAATAATATTATCAGCCTTTGGAAGCCATAAGATATAAAGAGCAGATTCTCTCCCAGAGTCTCTAGAAGGAAGCAGCTCTGGTGACATCTTGATTGTCAGACTGAACCTCTTTAACTGTGAGATGACTTGTGTTATATAAAACCACTAAGTCATTTGTTGCAGCAGCATCAAAAAACAAATAGAAATTTTATGTCCTGGAAGTAAGGAGTTATAACAAATATCTGTGAAAAGAGTGAAACTAATCAAAATATATAAAGAGGTTTATTCTGAGCCAAACATGAGTGACCATGGTCAGAGGCATAGTCTCAGGAGGTCCAGAGAACACGTGCCCAAGGTTGCTGGGTTACAGCATGGTTTTATACATTTTAGGGAGACATAAGACATCAGTCAATACATGTGAAGCATACATTAGTTCAGTTGGGAAAGGCAAGGCAACTCAAACTGGGGAGTTATAGGTCATTGGTGGATTCAAATAATTTCTTATTGGCAATTTGTTGAAAGAGTTCAGTTATTATGTAAAGATACACAATCAATAAAAAGTAGGGTCTGGGTTAAGAAAAGGGGTTGTGGAGACCAAGGTCCTTATTGTGTAGATGGAGTTTCATAGGTGGCTATGCTTAGAGATAGTAGATGACAAATATGTCCTATTGAGACCTTTAAAAGGTGCTTGACTCTCAGTAAATGTCTTTGAGTTTAGGAGGGCCTGAACAGAGAAAGAGATAGTTGTTATTAGAAGTTTGCAGGGCCATTCCAAAATATGTAAAAGAAATATATTTCAGGCAGCGGTTCATCCCTGTAATCCTAGCACTGTGGGAGGCCGAAGCAGGTGGACCATCTGAGGTCAGGAGTTCAAGACCAGCCTGGCCAACATAGTGAAACCGCATGTCTACTAAAAATACAAAAAAATTAGCCAGGCATGGTGGTGGGTGCATGTATCCCAGCTTCTTGGGAGGCTGGGGCAGGAGAATCATTTGGCTCTGGAAGGCGGAGGTTTCAGTGAGCCAAGATGGTGCCATTGCACTGCAGCCTAAGTGACAAGAGTGAAACTCCGTCTAACAAAAAGAAGGAAGGAAGGAAGGAAGGAAGGAAGGAAGGAAGGAAGGAAGGAAAAGAAAAGAAAGAAAAAAGAAGGAAGGAAGGAAAGAAAGGAAGGAAAAAAGAAAGGAAAAGAAAGAAAGAAAGAAAGAAAGAAAGAAAGAAAGAAAGAAAGAAAGAAAGAAAGAAAGAAAGAAAAGAAAGAAAGAAAGAAAG
>NW_016110986.1:0-1630 GCF_001604975.1 Cebus imitator | reverse complement strand
TTTTTAGTAGAGACGGGGTTTCACCATGTTGACCAGGATGGTCTTGATCTCTTGACCTCGTGATCCACCCGCCTCAGCCTCCCAAAGTGCTGGGATTACAGGCTTGAGCCACCGCACCCGGCCTTTGTCCCACACTTTCAACGGCCAACAAACCACCTTCCATCTCTCATCTAAGATCCTCTCCAAATACCATCTTAGACAGAGCTCAACTTTCCCAGATAAACAGATACTGACACTTAACAACCCTATCTGCCCCACATCAGTTTACCAATTAACCTTCCTCTAGACTAAACAAAAACATCAAAAAAGAACCAATGTACCAGACCAGTATGCAAGTTTAAAAAAAAAAAAAAAAGACCCAATGCATAAAGCACTGTGCATCATGTTAGAAATGTCACCTAATAGCCGCTCTCTACACAATGACATACTTGGCTCACTGAAGTTATTCAACTACTCAAACCACAGAGTTCAACAGGGACTTAAATCATCATTTAATACACATACATAGACCATTTTTTTGTGTTTTCATTTATTTTTTTGAGACAGGGCCTCACTATGTCACCCAGGCTAAAGGGGCGTGATCACAGCTCAATGCAACCTCCATCCCCAGGCTCCAGCGATCTACCTGCCTCAGCCTCCTGAGGAGCTGGAACTACAGGCGCGCACCACAACACCTGGCTAATTTTTTTTTTTTTTTTTTTTTTTTGAGACAGAGTCTCGCTCTGTCACCCAGGCTGGAGTGCAATGGCATGATCTCGTCTCACTGCAACCTCCACCTCCTGGGTTCAATCAATTTTCCTGCCTCGGCCTCCCAAGTAGCTGGGACTACAGGCATCTGCCACCATGCCTGGCTAATTTTTGATAAAAAATTTTTTAATTTGATTTCATTTTAAGTTCCAGGATACATGTGCAGGACGTGCAAGTTTGTTACATAGAAAATTTTTTATAATAAAAATTTATATCCTCATTATATATCACTATGTTGTAGACAGACGATAATGCTAAGTGCATTGGTGTGATCACCATCTAACCATTCCAAGGGGGTTATTTTATGATGCAAGTCAAAATGAACCCAAAAGGTATCTTAAAATTACAATTCCAAATTACCATATACTATTTTTAACACAGAAAAAGCATGTTTTAGAGGAACTGATCCATAAGAAAGAACACTAGAAAAAACACAGAGACAGGAAAGCACTCTAGTCTGGGGAGCAAATTGTGAAAAGAAAGGAACAACCAGCGGCAACTCACAGGCAGCCTTACCACTGAGTAAATATTCCATAGTAGCCACCTCAAATGCTGTTTTTAAAACTCTTCAGGGTACAAAAAATAATAATTTGGAATTCAAATCTAAGTACTTGTTGGTTAACACTTTAAATTGAATATCAGCAAGAAAAACTCCTGAGGCATTTTAGTAATTGCTAAATTTCTCATCCCAGCTCATGTTGTCATTCCAAATGTGTGATTGTCCCACACTTTCTTTTTTTTTTTTTTTTTTTTTTTTTTTTTTATTTTTTTTTTTTTTTTTTGAGACAGAGTATCGCTCTTGTTACCCAGGCTGGAGTGCAATGGCGCGATCTCGGCTCACCGCAACCTCCGCCTCCTGGGTTCAGGCAATTCTCCTGCCTCA
>NW_016110985.1:0-1631 GCF_001604975.1 Cebus imitator | reverse complement strand
AGACTAAACAAAACCCAAATTTAGTAGTAGAAAAGACATAATAACTATCAAAGCAGAAATAAATAAAATTGAAATGAAGAAAACAAAACAGAAGACTAAACAAAATTTTAAAAGTTTGAATAACATATTAAGACACTCTTCAATACAAATTCCCATTTCTGAGATTTTTCTCCATTGAAGTTTATGGTAAAATCATAAGGAAGGATATACAAATTGGAAATTTAACAAATCAAAAGTATTATTTTCAATTTTCCCAACTCAGATACATATATATTTTATTAACAGCATATTAATACGTTAGCTAATCTCATTAAATTATACATTTTATTTACATAAACAGGGCCCAATATAATTTACTTCTCAACCACATAAATAAAGCAAAACTATTAGCATAAATAAAAGAAAGCTGGATGTATCTGGCATGAAAAATGACAACCTGCTGAGTAATTTGATGCTGTGCTAAACCCTTGAGTCATGGAAATATTAAAGCTCATGGAAACAATGCAGTCAGAGTTCTGAAAGCTCAGTTGACTGATGCTCGCATGTTTGATAAAATGCAGTAGAAATGGTACAATTATTTGTAAGTAAATAATACATATATTACATTAGAAACAAAAGTTTACAGTGGAAATGGGACAAATTATTTATAAGCAATAATACATCCATTAGAAACAAAGGTTTTTGTTGTTGTTGTTGTTGTTGTTTTCTTTTTTGAGATGGAGTCTTGCTCTGCCGCCCAGGCTGGAGTGCAGTGGTGCAATTTTGGCTCACTGCAACCTCTGCCTCCAGGGTTCAAGCCATTCTCCTGTCTCAGGCTCCTGTGTAGCTGGGATTACAGGTGTGCACCACCACACCCAGCTAATTTTTGTATCTTTAGTAGAAATGAGGTTTCGCCATATTGGCCAAGCTGGTCTTGAACTCCTGACCTCAGCTGATCTGCCCTCCTTGGCCTCCCAAAGTGCTGGGATTACAGGCTTGAGCCACTGTACCTGACCCAAAGATTTTTTTCTTTTTTTCTTTTTTTTAAGGGAGCACAGTTTGTTTTCTGGAACACATATTCTGTATGCCTTCTATATTCTTTAAAAATATTCTTTACCCAGAAATTTTCTGGTTCAGCCTGAGCTTCTCGAGAGTGGGAGAATGTTTTGAATTTATATTATTACCATTCCAGATCAGAAAAAGAGAAATATGTTTTCATAGTAATAGTCAAGATCATGTATAACAACTTTCCTTTAAGGTTTTCCAAGTTCCTTAATATGACATTGCCTGAAATAAGTATCATAATGCTAGCTAGGTGTGTGTTCTGTTCTACATTTAGAATGCTGTGCACTCCATATAAATATTAATTCACAGCAACTGTGGTGAAAATTGAACAATGTTATCTTAATAGAAATTTGTCTCAAAGTAAAAAATATCTTATTTCAATATATTAAATGCTTCAACAGACCATTGTTTGCTAAAAAGAATTGTGTATAAATAATCATCCATCACATAGGAAAGTGGGATGTTGACAGAGAAAATATGCTTCATTTTAACCTGTCTATAAGTTATCCTTCCTTGAGAAATGCATGGCTACTATCAGAATTTCACTAAAGGTTGAATGACAAGTAAGTACTAATTATGTGTGTACA
>NW_016110984.1:0-1631 GCF_001604975.1 Cebus imitator | reverse complement strand
AAAAAAAAAAAAAAATATATTGTAAAAATCAGAGACAAAAATCACGGGAGGCAAGACATCACAGAAGCATGTGCAAGCATTGATGGAAATGTTGCATTAATGTCCCATGTTGATCTCCATTATGCATGACACATTGCTAATGAGGAACAACACGTTGAACATATGTAATATCATCATAACTCAGAGTGATAGGCATAAATCACCATTATAAAGCTTTTCTGTGTTTCCAGACTTGGTGATCATGTTGCATATATAATATATATCTTATAATATAATTTAAATACTTTGAATGTTTTCCTTTTTTTGAAAGTTGTGCCATTTTCTTCCAAATATTTTTGCAAAGCAAAACATAAGAGCATTGACATTCATAGAAATTACAATTTTCAGGGTTCAAAATCTTTTCTCTGGCTAAGAGATAATTTTTCTATTTCTCATTCTCTCACAGTTTGAATTGGTAATTTTTTATAGCAGAGTTTTTTGTTATTTTCTTCTTTGACTCTACCCGTCACATGGTGGGAGGTGCTGTCAGAACATTCTTGCCTCCTTTTGCTTCTGGCTTGGATTTCCTGTCATCACACAAACGTCAAGGAAAGATAAGATCTCTATATGGAAACCACATGTAAGTAAAGTGATTACACAGACTCTTAGCTAACTCGTTCACAGTTTTGACTAGATTATTTCTCATTTCACTCCCTTTTCTTTCCTCTCTTCCCTTTTTTCTTCTCTCCTTTGCTTTTTCCATCGTTTGTTATCTAGTTATTTGTGGTATAATTTTTTTTCTCTCCATTTATCAGTTAAGAATATTTATTTCACAGGTACTTGTTTTTAGCTTTATTCCCTAGGTGAAGAGTGGAAATATAAATATCTATGAGAATTCTCACCAGAATAGAAACTGTCAGAATGCCACTGAAATGTCAGGATCTCCTATTGTGCTGCTGACAATATTTGCAGTTGTTCTGGACATGGGATATTTTCTTCCTGTTGGGCGTTTATCAGGGAAAGTGAGTGACTCCCAACTCTATTTCTGACCAAATTGTTTGTGGAGCTTTCAGGTAAAGGACAAAAGTGTCATCAGCTTTTGTTTCTAGGTATTTCGTTAATATCTTTAATTCTATTTGATGGCAATTGGTATTTGAAATTCAGAGAGAGTAAATTGAGAACACTAAAACATTAGGAAAGGGGAGTGAATTCCCTGGATTAGAATATTGCCAAGTTGAAGCAAGTTAAATTAAAAGGAGATCATTGATGGCTCACACCTGTAATCCCAGCACTTTGAGAGGCCAAAGCGGGTGGATCACCTGAAGTCAGGAGTTCAAGCCCAGCCTGACTAACATGGTGAAACCCTGTCTCTGCTAAAAATACAAAAATTAGCCAGGCATGGTGGCATGAGCCTGTAATCCTAGCTACTCAGGAAGCTGAGATAGGAGAATTGCTTGAACCTGGGAGGTAGAGGTTGCAATGAGCCAAGATTGTGCTACTGCACTCCAGTTTGGGCGACAGAACAAGACTCTGTCTCAAAAAAAAAGAAAAATACAAAAAAAATTAGCTGGGCATGGTGATGCGTGCCTGTAATCCCAGCTGCTCAGGAGGCTGAGGCAGGAGAATTGCCTGAACCCAGGAGGCAGAGGTTG
>NW_016110983.1:0-1631 GCF_001604975.1 Cebus imitator | reverse complement strand
ATCTTCTTCCAAGCTCTCTTTAGTTCTTACCAGCCAATCCCTCATTACTCCCCTGTTATATTTAATTTCTTTACATTCAAACTTTCTCTGTTCATGGAAACTGCTGTCTCCTGATTGATAAGATATGCCAGGTGGCCATTTCATGACGCTTTCCCTCACACTTCTAGCTCTACGAACACCTTTCCAGTCAACTCCAATTGTGCCTTCTTTAAAAAATAACCTTAATACAGGAAAGAAATGGAGGGCTGAACATTCACTCTAGTAGAATGTCCTTTTATAAAGCCAACTCACCATTACAAATTAAAGACTTGTCCTACAAAAACAGATTTACACATACTTTTGACAAGTTCATTAATTGCATAAGGTAGGCAAGAACAACAGTTTAGATTGACAACAAAAGCTACATACTAATCCCTTTAAAAGGTATTGGATTATCTCACCCGAAATTAACAATAAAAATATGCTAAGAATTTAAGTTAACCGTATTCCAAAGTTTTTTTCCACTGACAGGAAAATTTCAGTCTTGAGGGTTCTATTGCATATGAGACAGAAAAGTGAAGGCACACTCCAGTTTCATGCTTAGAAAGTTGCAATCCTCTAATCTGGAAACAAATATTTACACACTGAAGTTCCTCCTTCACAGCAATTAAAAAATTGTCTCTCTGCCCTGGTACCCAGAGAAGCCTAGGGATGAGAAAACAAGAGATCCAGGGCTGGTATCTGGGAACAAAATGGGAAAAAGCTGCCCAGGAAGTATGCTGAGAAGGCAGGAGAGTAATTCCCTTAAACCCACTTTGTCATTCTACAAGCTCATTTCGCACAGTGTGAACCCGTTCTTTACATATTATCTATTTTCTAAAACACGTATGTGTTCATGAGCATGCTTCTGAAAAAATCTGAGTCCATTTCACTGTGATATGGTTTTAGGTAGTAATTTGGATATATGTGTTTGTGGAGCTTATTCAGTACCCACTTATCTCAAACATTCATCTATTAATCTAGCCCATCCACATTAGAAGAAAAACAGATCTGCTGTTCAAAAGTAATTTTCACGCACAGGGACAACTTTTAATAAGAAACAACTGAGGAAAGCCCAAGAGAACTCATTGTTCACTTAAAGAATTGTGTTGTTCTACCTTCACTGGTGGCGTAACGATTATTCCGTACTCCAACTAATACTGATGAGTAAAACTGCACTTTGTGCAGCTTATTTGTAGCAAGAGACCAATGTCACAAATCTTATTTATTAGGATTCTCTAAAAGACAAGAGGATTGTCTCACATCTTAAAAATCTGCAAGTAAGATTTTTTGTACATTTACTGTTTTTATACATATAGACAAGTGGAACAGTCCATTTTAAAATTTGCCATTTTTTAAATACTATACTTGTAGAAGAAAACAAGTCTCAGCTGATGAAGTAAATACACTTTATACTTTTACTTTTTATTTTCATAGTATTTGAGACAGGGCCTTGTTCTGTCACCCAGGCTAGAGATCAGTAGCGTGATCACGGCACACTGCAGCCTCAACCTCCTGGGCTGAAGCAAGCAATCCTCCCACCTCAGCCTCCTAAGTACCTGGGATCACAGATGTACATCAGCATGCCCAGCTAAGTATACTTTTTTTTTTTT
>NW_016110982.1:0-1631 GCF_001604975.1 Cebus imitator | reverse complement strand
CAAGTGATTCTCCTGCCTCAGCCTCCCGAGTAGCTGGGATTACAGGTGCTCACCACCACGCCCGGCTAATTTTTTGTGGGTTTTATTAGAGATGGGGTTTTACCATGTTGGCCAGGATAGTCTCGATCTCCTGACCTCCTACCTTGGCCTCCCAAAGTGCTGGGATTACAGGTGTGAGCCACTACATCCAGCCCTTTATTTTTATTTTATTTTATTTTATTTTGTTTTTGAGACAGGGTCTCACTCTGTCGCTTGGGCTGGAATGCAGTGGTACAATCATACCTCACTGTAGCCTTGACTTCCTGGGCTCAGGCAATCCTTCTGCCTCAGCCTCCCAAGTACGTAGGACTACAGGTGTGTACCACTATGTCTGGCTAATTTGTTCCTCTACTTATTGTAAATTTCTTTTTTGGTAGAGATGGGGCCTTGATATATTGCCAAGGTTGGCCTCACACTCCTGGCGTTAAGCAATCCTCCCGCCTCTGCCTCCCAAAGTGTTGGGATTACAGGCATGAGCCACTGCGCCTGGCCTGGTTATTTTTCATAACAATGGGTGACAGGGGTGTGACAGAGGTGGAGGAGAGAGCAAACAAGGGTCATGTTATGAACGTTTCTGATGCTATTAGCGGTCAGACATAAACGTAGAGGAGGAGATGGGATGTGAAGTCTTCAGTTCGAGGAAGAAATCAGCTAGAAATAAATAATTGAGAAGCATTGCATGAGGACGATATTTGAAGCTGTGAGACAAAATGCAGTTCCCTGCACGGGGGCAAGGGCTGAGGCTAAACATTTAGAGACCAGTTGGAAGAGAAGCAAGTGCAAAGGAAATGGAGGAGAGTTCAGAGAGATGGGAGGAAAGGAGCTCCTCAAATTAGACGAGAAAGCTTTGCAGTGAGAGTGATGGATTGCACCAAATGCAGCTGAGAGGTGAAGAATGAGGGCGGCTTAGCCATGCCGATTGCATTTGGCAGCAGGATAAAAAGACACTTTGGTGGAGAGGTGGCAACAGAAGTCAGTTGAGAGAGGGCCAGTGAGCCACTGGATTCTGTGAGTCCATGGATATGAAATGCTCAGCACAGGCGAATCCAGAGACAGAAAGGAGATTGGTGCTGGGGCTGGACAACGGGAGTGGGGAGGGACTGCTGAAAGGTACAAGGTAGAGGTTTCTTTTAGGGGGATGGAAATGTTCTGGAATTAGGTAGTAGTGACGGTCATCCAACTTTGTGAATATACTAAAAATCATTGATGTCCCCGCATGGTGGCTCACACCTATAACTCCAGCACTTTGGGAAGCTGAGGCAGGATGTTTGCTTGAGCCCAGGAGTTCGAGACCAGCCTGGGCAACATGTTGAGAACTTGTCTCTGCAAAAACTAAAATAAATTAGCCAGACATGCTGGCGCACGCCTGTAGTCCCAGCTACTCAGGAGGCTGAGGCAGGAGGATTGCTTGAGCCCAGGGAGGTTGAGGCTGCAGTGAGCTATGATTGTACCGCTGCACTCTAGCCTGGGTGTCAGAGCAAAAGCCCATCTCAAAAATAAAAATAATAAATAAAAGCCACAGAAGTGTATTGAAATGGTAAATTTTATGCATGTATATGAATTACATTTCAATTTTTTTTTTTTTTTTTTTT
>NW_016110981.1:0-1631 GCF_001604975.1 Cebus imitator | reverse complement strand
ATGGATGGATGGATGATGGATGGATGATGGATGGATAGGTGGATGGATGGATGGATGAATAGGTGGGTGGATGGATGGATGGATGATGGATGGATAATGGATGGATAGGTGGATAGATGGATGGATGGATGGATGGATAGGTGGGTGGGTAGGTGGGTGGATGGATGGATGGATGGATGGATAGATGATGGATGGATGAATAGGTGGATGGATGGATGGATAGGTGGATAGATGGATGGATGGATGGATAGGTGGGTGGGTGGGTGGATGGATGGATGGATGGATGGATGGATGGATAGATGATGGATGGATGAATAGGTGGATGGATGGATGGATGAATAGGTGGATGGATGGACGGATGGATGATGGGTGGGTGGGTGGATGGATGGATGGATGGATGATGGGTGGGTGGATGGATAGATGGATGGATGATGGGTGGGTGGATGGATGGATGGATGATGGGTGGGTGGGCAGATGGATGATTGGATGGATGGACAGATGAAGTACCATTCTTGGTGCTACCTTCAGTGTCAGGTAGGGGCCACTCTGAACAGACAGTGGTTGCCAACTACCATGAAGTATGACCTTCCTTGCTCCCATGCAGCCCACTGGGGGTGGGCAAGGCTGCCTGGCTGGTCAGGCCATGCAACCCCTGAGCCCATCTCAAGGAAGTGAGTACCATAGTGCTATGCTCAGGGCAACACTGCGGCACACTGGATGCTGGGGTCAACCTCAATGCCAGCTACAGTGGCCGTGCTTTAGGGCCATTCTGATTAACCCAGATGTTCCAGCATCTCCAACTTGCAGGCCCCACTGTCTTTCAGTCACCAGGTTGATCTCTATGCCACCTGCATATCCAGGTGTTAGGAGGCTCATTCTGGTGGAACAAGCATCTTTAGTCCCTCCTATGCCCTCAGCCCCTGCCAGACCACCTGGGAAGCCCTGGGAGCTGTTGCAGGTCCCACAAGCCCAGACTGCCCAGTTTGCAGCCCCTGCAGCCCTCCGTGGCCCACACAGACTTCTTCCATGTAAATCATACCCTGGGGTACTCACCAGGACATGTCCACTCCCAGAAGACCCAAAAGCTCAGCCAGGTCCAGACCAGGAGTGGTTAAAGCACTTAGCAGAAGTTCCTTAAAGCTCAGAGTTACCAGCAGAGGCAAAAGCAGATGCAGGGGCTGGGGAAGAAGGTAGCCAGGGCGTCTCCCATCCTGGGCTGTGACCCCACCTGCTCCCCGATCCCAGGCCTCCGGCCCTAAAGTTTTGGGGTCCTGGATTGAGGGAAGGACCAATCACCCACAAGGACCAGGCCAGGCGAAAGGGTGGTCCAAGCAGAAGCTTCACCCAGCCCTGCAGGGTGACAGGAGGGAGCCTACTGAGCACAGGCAGGTCAGAGGCTGTGGAACAGCTGAGCCGGGACCATCTCTGGTCCCCGGGAGCCACCACTCAGCCTCACCCACTGTGAGGAGGAGAATTTCACCCATCATCTGTCCACCCACCCACCCATACTTCCACCCACCCATCCATCCATCCGTTCACCCATTTATCCATCCATTTACTCATCTACCCACCTAGCCATCCATCCATTCATCCATTAATCCATCTACTCATCCAACTATGTATTCATCCAC
>NW_016110980.1:0-1632 GCF_001604975.1 Cebus imitator | reverse complement strand
TTTTTTTTAGACAGTGTTTTGCTCTGGTTGCCCAGGCTGGAGTGCAATGGCTTACTGCAACCTCAAGCCATCCTTCCACCTCAGCCTCCTGAGTAGCTGAGACAACAGGTGTGTGCCACCATGCCTGGCTAATTTTTGTGTTTTTTGTAGAGACGGGGTTTTACGATGTTGTCCAGGCTGGTCTGAAACTCCTGACCTCAAGCAATCTGTCCACCTTGGCCTCTCAAAGTGCTGAGATTACAGTCATGAACCACTGCATCTGGCCCAAATTTTGATTTCTAAATACCATCTTCCAATAAAAAAAAAAACAAGGGCTTCAGGGAAAAATAACTTATTCCGATTCTGGAATAGGAAAAACAGAATTAGAGGCTGGAATATCTTGTGATGCCAGAAAATAAGGAAACGATCAAAAAATTATGAGAGTATATTGAAGGAACATACAAGACAACTAGGAGGACCTCACTGGCTACATCTGGGACAATTTGAGCAATAAAATAAATAGTGAGAGTAAAGCATTAAAACTAATAGATTTAAATAAGTATCCATGAGTCTACATTGATATAAATAAATAGGGGAGAGGGGACAGCTCTTCCTTAGAGTAGAAAACCAGTTAATAGATATTGGAAAAAAACATGGAAATAGAAAATCACTATTAGACAAACACCACAGAGATAAACATTGCAGGCAAGAATTATTGATGTAGAATACTATGATGAAAAACAGGATATTTGCAAAATCTCAAAGGTTCTCCCAGTAAGATTCTTATTAACTTCAAAGGGGAAAACAGCAACATCACAGTGAAAAAATCTGGTAGATGGCACATAACTAACCAATCAAAGTTAGCATCAATATCATGTATCCCTGATTTCATGTAAGATAACTACATCATCTATAACATTATTGCCAAAAATCTGCACAAATTAAATCCAATCATGAGACAAAACAAATCCAAATTGAGGAATTTTCCAAAAATAACTGACATGTAATATAGGTTCTTCAAAAGTGTCAAGTCCAAGAAAGACAAAGAAAGAAGGAGGAACTGTCATACACCAGAGGAGACTATGAACACACGACAAATAAATGCAATATGGAAATCACAACCACTGGAAAATGTGAGGGGAATCCTGGAGACAGCCAGTGAGGGAAAGTCCCACATTCTGTGTAAAAAGTCTTCCCCCGCTAGTCACCACCTGTTCTATCCTAAGAGGTAACCACTGTCCTGAACACTATGGCTCAATATCGACTATGCTTCCACACTATCTTAATGAAATTATGAAACGTGAATACTTCTTGAGTGGAGCTTCTCTTGTCGAACATTACTTATGAGATTTATTCATGCTGTTGCATGTAACAGTAATTTATTTTTCACTACTGTGTAGTATTCCACTATATAAATATGTCACAATTTATTCATTCCACTTTTACTAGTTACTAGGTATCTGGCCAGTTCACAGTTTTGGAAAGCTACAAATAATGATGCCATAAACATTTTTGCTTGTCTCTTGGTACATATATACATGAATTTCTATAATAGATAACAACCAAACTGTTTTCCAAAGTAGTTGTACAAATTTAGTTTCCCAATAGCATATAGAAATCCTTTTGCTCCTTTTTTTTTTTTTTTTTTTTTTT
>NW_016110979.1:0-1632 GCF_001604975.1 Cebus imitator | reverse complement strand
AAAAAAAAAAAGCAAACTGTGCCCCAACCACCTTGGGCACATGTCTTCAGGGCCTCCTGAAGCTATGTCATGGGCACGTCCTTAACCTTGGCACAATTAACTTTGTAAATTGACCGAGATCTAAATCAGATACTTCTGGGTTCACAGGCTGGACTCTGGCTGCCCCTTTTTTTGTAGAGACAAGGGTCTCACTATGTTGCCCAGCATAATCTCAAACTCCTGGGCTCAGGGATCCTCCCGCCTGGGCCTCCTAAAGTGCTGGAACTACAGGCCTGAGCTGCTGTGTCCAGCCCGGCTGCCCCTTTGCTGTGGTGCCTTCTTCTGCCCTGTAGTTCCCACTTGTCCCACACATCTCACCAAGTTACCCTGGCCCTTAGAAACACCTGAGTTTGTCCAGGCACGGTGGCTCATGCCTGTAATCCCAGCACTTTGGGAGGCCGACGTGGGAGGATCATGAGGTCACAAGATTGAGACCATCCTGGCCAACATGGTGAAACCTTGTCTTTACTAAAATACAAAAAATTAGCCAAGTGTGGTGGAGCGTACCTGTAGTCCCAGCTACTCGGGAGGCTGAGGCAGGGGAATAGCTTGAAACCGGGAGGTAGAGGTTGCAGTGAGCCAAGCTCATGCCACTGCACTCCAGCCTGGTGATAACAGCAAGACTCCATCTTAAAAAAAAAAAAGAAAAAGAAACACCTGAGTTTGAGACCCCTGATTTAGATCAATTCCCTGGTTTTACAGATGAAGAAACTGAATCCTAGAGAGAGGAAGAGACTTAACTAGGGTCACAAAGACTAGAGACTTGCTGGGCAGGGTGGCTCACGCCTGTAATTCCTGCATTTTGGGAGGCTGAGGCAGGAGGATTGCTTGAGGCCAGGAGTTCTAGACCAACCTGGGCAATATGGTGAGACCCTCTGTCTACAAAAAAAAGACTAAAAATAAAAAATTCAGCCAGGCAGGGTGGCTCATGCCTGTAATCTCAGCACTTTGGGAGCGTGAGGCAGGTGAATCACTTGACACCAGGAGTTTCAGACCAACCTGTCCAACATGGCAAAACCCTGTCTCTACTAAAAATACAAAAATTAGCCCGGTGTGGTGGTCCATGCCTGTACTTCCAGCTACTCAGGAGGCTGAGACAGGGGAATCGCTTGGGCCCAAGAGGTTGAGGCTGCAGCAAGCCGAGATCTTGCCACTGCACTCTAGCCTGGGCAACAGAGCGAGACTCCATCTCAAAAAAAAAACAAAAAACAATGGTTAAAGGACACCAAAAAATAGGATGAATAAGACCTATTTGATAACGTAATAGGGTGACTATAGTCAATAATAACTTAATTGTACTTTTAAAAATGACTTAGGCTGGGCACAGTGGCTCATGCCTGTCATCCCAGCACTTTGGGAGGCCGAGGCAGGCAGATCACCTGAGGTCGGGAGTTTGAGACCAGCTTGACCAACAAGCAGCATGGAGAATCCCTGTCTCTACTAAAAATACAAAATTAGCCAGGCATGGTGGCGGTGCCTGTAATCCCAGCTACTCAGGAGGCTGAGGCAGGAGAATCGCTTGAACCCAGGAGGCGGAGTTTGCAGTGAGCCGAGATCACGCCATTGCACTCCAGCCTGGGCAACAAAAGCAAA
>NW_016110978.1:0-1632 GCF_001604975.1 Cebus imitator | reverse complement strand
TTTTTTAGTAGAGACAGGGTTTCACCATGTTAGCCAGGCTGATCTCGAACTCCTGACCTCAAATGATCCACCTATCTTGGCCTCCCAAAGTGCTGGGATTACAGACCACTGTGCCCAGCCAGCCAAGGCCTGGTCTCATCCTTTTTTTTTTTTTTTTTTTTTTCTGACAGAGTCTTGCTCTGTCGCCCAAGCTGGAGTGCAGGGGTATGACCTCAGCTCACTGCAACCTTCATCTCTTGAGTTCAAGTGATTCTCCTGCCTCAGCCTCCCGAGTAGCTGGGACTACAGGCATGCACCACCACACTCAGCTAATTTTTGTATTTTTAGTAGAGGTGGGGTTTCACATGTTGGCCAGACTAGTCGCGAACTCCCTATCTCAAGTGATCTGCCCGCCTCGGCCTCCCAAAGTGCTAGGATTACAGGTGTGAGCCACTGCGCCTGGCCATGGTCCTTTTTTTTTTGTTTGTTTGTTTTTATTTTACATTATGAAATGACAATAAAATCATTACCCCAAAATGATCAGTGTTGTGATTGGGTGCCAACACTGTGCCAGGGCTGAGCTAAGCACTTTCCATATACTGTTTCATACCTACAACCTGGGAATCCTGGGAGGTAGGAACATCACATTTGACCTGTGACAAAACTGAGGTACAGAGAGATCAGGTAGTTCCCTTAAGGACACACAGCTAGGAATTGCTGGAAGCAGGATTTCAGACCCTCAGTATCTGCTGTCCTGTAGGCCATGCTGTGCCATCTCCCAGGATACCTGCTAACAGGCGACTGGCAAGGGCATCCTTACCGTTTTAATTATGCCTCCACGTTACAGGGACAGAGGTGGGTGGTGAAGGTCATTGGCCGTCTCTGCCAGGAGCATGGCCATCTGGGGCTGTCACCACTGGTGGCTGCTGGGTGATTTTTCTCCTCTGGATGCTTGCAAACATATGACAAGGAGGGTGGATCTTTAGAGAAACTTCCAGAGTGCTGAAAAGAACTCTTAGAGGGGCCCCCCCGCAGAGTCCCTTCAGAGAGAGGCCAATCGTTTTTCTCAGATGAGAAAACGATCTGAGATCTGCAAGTCAGAGTTGCAATTCACCTCCAGAGCAGCAGCTTCCAGCTTCCTAATTGAGAGATGCTAATTAGGAATTATGGAGTGTCCATCATTCTTGCGGGTGCTTTGCATGTAATGTTTGGTGCTCACAGCATCGCTGTGAACACGTTATCAGGACTTCTGTTTCTGTGGCAGAAAACAGGATGCGCTAGTGGAGGTTCACATGGCTCGCTAAGTAGAAAACCAAGGCTGGGGTGAGGAGAGAGCTGGGTTTTCTCCTCTTCTTTTGTCTGCTGTTGTTTTTTCTGAGATGGAGTCTCATTCTGTCACATAGGCTGGAAGTGCAGTAGTGCGGTCTCGGCTCACTGCAACCTTCCGCTCCTGGATTCAAGCAATTCTTCTGCCTCAGCTTTCTCAGTAGCTGGGATTACAGACGTGTGCCACCACGCTGGGCTAATTTTTATATTTTTAGTAGAGATGGGGTTTCACCATGTTGGCCAGGCTGTTCTCGAACTCCTGACCTCATGATCTGCCTGCCTTGGCCTCCCAAAGTGCTGAGAATATAGGCATGAGCCACTGCACCC
>NW_016110977.1:0-1632 GCF_001604975.1 Cebus imitator | reverse complement strand
AGGCAATTCTCCTGCCTCAGCCTCCTGAGTAGCTGGGATTACAGGCACGCGCCACCATGCCCAGCTAATGTTTTGTATTTTTAGTAGAGACGGGGTTTCACCATGTTGACCAGGATGGTTTCGATCTCCTGACCTCGTGATCCACCCGCCTTCGCCTCCCCAAAGTGCTGGGATTACAGGCTTGAGCCACCACGCCCGGCTAAGCTCAGCCTGTTTTTTAATAGCTACAGGATGGAAAAAAATTAAGGCAAAACACACTAACAGGTATAGTAAAGGAACTACCCAATAATTAATGGGGCAATCACCAACAAGTTGTAACAAATACAAATTTGCATATACTTAACAACATGGCCTCAAAATACAAGGGGTAAAAAAGGACAAAATTATTAGAATTTCACAATCACCAATCATGATAGGAGAAGTTAATATGAGGATAATCTGTATTAGAAAATGACAGACCACACATCCTAAAAACCGGTAGGCAGAGGAAGATTTGGACAAAAGCTACAGCTAATATATATACATATATATATATATAAATAGATAGATATGTATTATATATAATAGCTATATATTATAGTTATATATAACTATATATTATATATAGTTGTAATATATATAGTTATATAATATATATAACTAACTTGATTGAAGATCCCTATAAGAAATGAAAATGTTTAACAAGCCAATATTATTTTTCAGTAAGAGTAACAAAAGACTAAGAAAGACAAAAAGAGAAGAAAGTCTTAATTCATTTTTGTGATTATATTTTCATTGTTTTTTTTTGTTCGTTTTGAGACAGAGTTTCTCTCACTCTGCTACCCAGGCTAGAGTGCAGTGGCACACTCTCCGCTCACTGAAACCTCCACCTCCCGGGTTCAAGCCATTCTCCTGCCTTAGTCTCCTGAGTAGCTGAGGTCACAGTTGTGCCACCACACCCCGCTAATTTTTTGGTGTTTTTAGTAGAGATGGGATTTCACCATGTTGGCCAGGCTGGTCTCAAACTTCTGACGTCAAGTGGTCTGCCTGCCTGGGCCTCCCAAAGTGCTGGGATTACAGGTGTGAGCCACCATGCCCTCCTATTTTCATTGTTTAAATAATGAAATGATTCCATTATTTTTAAAGGTATTATTTTAAAATAACATTTTAAAATGTTATCAAAATGCATTTGTGTACTGTAACACAATCGGCAACCACATTTAACATAACATTTTAAAATAACAACTTGAAAAATAAGGAAAAGTAAACAAAATCAATGTGTGATGCCACATAATACAATATATATGTATATAATAATATATATATTTTAGCTCTACCTTTTGTTCAAATCTGTTTTTTTGGTGGGGATGGAGTCTCGAACTGTTGCCAGCCTGGAGTGCAGTGGGGTGATCTCGGCTCACTGCAACCTCTGCCTCCCAGGTTCAAATGATTCTCCTGCCTCAGCCTCCCGAGTAGCTGGGATTAAAGGAGTGCGCCACTGCACCCAGCTAATTTTTGTATTTTTAGTAGAGACCGGGTTTCACAATGTTGGTCAGGCTGTTCTCGAACTCCTGACCTCATGATTCGCCCGCCACAGCCTCCGAAAGTGCTGGGGATTACAGGCATGAGCCACTGAGCCCAGTCTTTTTTTTT
>NW_016110976.1:0-1632 GCF_001604975.1 Cebus imitator | reverse complement strand
TTTTTTTGCTGGTCATTTTTCTCCACCCTACCACTTTTTTTGGGGAGGATGAGAATTTAACCATTTGAGAGACCTTGTTCCCCATAATTTAGAACTTTCTTTTGGATTTTATTAGTCAGATAGTGTTGGTTGAACACAATGGTAAAAAGACCAAAACAACAACAAAAACAGAAACAAATAACAATAATAACAAAAAACAGTTAAGCAGAACAAACACTGCACAACTTGTATGATTACTGAGCAGTCTAATGGTAAGAACAATTAAGACCAGCTGGTTGTTAACTTTAGTCAAGACAAAACCCCAAGTCAGCTACTTATCTAGTGATGGGTCTTAGGCTATAGACTGCTCTCTGCCATCCTACAGGCAGGAAAAAAGAATACTCATCTTTCCTGTTGGAAGTGAGATCAAACTCCATGAAGGAGTTACCTGCCTTCCATCGTTATGGAAGCAGGAAAACCTGCCTTCCTTGTTGGAAGCAAGAAAAACTCCAAAAAAGGGAGTGGTACAGCAAAATAAACTTTAGATCTCAACCAAATTTTGGGAGCTCAGGAATTCTCTGGAGGGCATGCTCCAAGACCTCAGCAAATTGTCCCATTGATCTGAGCCATAAAGTTAGCTCATGTTAGTACCAAGCACCCATAGGAGATTTGTCAAAGGTCAAGTGCACCTCCACCCAGCATCCTTTCATGATTATCTAAACATGAACCCTGAAAACTTAAGACAGGTCTCAGTTAATTTAGAAAGTTTATTTTGTCAAGGTTGAGGAGACACGCCAGCGACATGGCCTCAGGCGGTTCTGACTGTATGTGCCCAAGGTGGTCAGAGCATAGTTTGGTTTTATACTTTCTAGGGAGACATGAAACATCAATCAATATATGCAAGATGAGTACCGGTTCAGTTTGGAAAGGCAGGACAAGTTGAAGCAAAGGCAGGAAGACTCGAAGAGGGGAAGAGGCTTTCAGGTCATAGGTAGACAAGAGACAAATGGTTTCATTCTTCTGAGTTTCCGATTAGCCTTTCCCACAGAAGGCAATCAGATATGCATTTATCTCAATAAGTGGAGGGGTGGCTTTGAAGAGAATAAAGGCAGATTTGCCCGAAGTAGCTCCCAGCTTGAATTTTCCCTTTAGCTTAGTGGTTTGGGGGGCCCAAGATTTATTTTCCTTTTACAGTGTTAATCTGGATCTTTGCATCTCAAGATTGTATGATATATCTTTGTGCAAAATGGAGTTGATAACTTCCTAATTCCTGTTTCATCTATTTGTATCCCCTTAGAAAATCCTTGTGGAAACTATATCCATTTAGTTATTTAGTATGAAGTCCTCATCCTTTATGTTTGTTCATAAAATCATAGACTGAGCCTTCCAGTGTCAAGGAAGAGAAGATCATAAAAGGAAGGAAGCTGGAATTAAATTTTTTTACTATAAAAATTTTAATGTGCAGAAAAGTAGAGAATATAGTATACCGAATCACCAAGTATAGTATACTGAACCACCCAGTAGTTCCAGCATTGATTGAGTGCCTGTGCAAATCATTGTACAAAATATTTCTGAAACACTGTTTTCACTTAATTCTCTTATAAAATAAATGTCCTCTTTTTTTTTTTTTTGAGACGGAGTTTCGCTCTTGTT
>NW_016110975.1:0-1633 GCF_001604975.1 Cebus imitator | reverse complement strand
TCAAGAAGAGCAACCCCAAGGCACATAATCGTCAGATTCACCAGGGTTGAAATGAGGGAGAAAATACTAAAGGCAGCCAGAGAGAAAGGCTGAGTTACCCACAAAGGGAAGCCCATCAGACTCCCAGCAGATCTCTCAGCAGAAACCCTACAAGCCAGAAGAGAGTGGAGGCCAATATTCAACATCCTTAAAGAAAAGAACTTTCAACCCAGAATCTCCTATCCAGCCAAACTAAGCTTCATGAGTGAAGGAAAAATAAAATCCTTTGGGAACATGCGAGTACTCAGAGATTTCATCACCACCAGGCCAGCTTTACAAGAGCTCCTGAAAGAGGCTCTACACATATAAAGGAACAACCAGTACCAGCCACTCCAAAAACATGCCAAATAGTAAAGAGAATCAACACAATGAAGAAACTGCATCAACAATGGGCAAAACAGCCAGCTAGCACCAAAATGGCAGTATCAAATTCACACATAACAATATTAACCCTAAATGTAAATGGACTAAATGCCCCAATCAAAAGACACAGACTGGCAAATTGGATAAAAAGCCAAAACCCATCGGTGTGATGTATCCAGGAAACCCATCTTGCATACAAGGATACACAAAGGCTCAAAATAAAGGGATGGAGGAAGATATACCAACCAAATGGAGAGCAAAAAAAAGCAGGAGTTGCAATTCTCATCTCTGATAAATTAGGCTTTAAAGCAACAAAGATCAAAAGAGACAAAGAAGGACATTACATAATGGTAAAAGGATCAATGCAACAAGAAGAGCTAATGATCCTAAATATATACACACCCAATACAGGAGCACCCAGATACATAAGGCAAGTTCTTAATGACTTACAAAGAGACTTAGACTCTCAAACAATTATAGTGGGAGGCTTTAACACCCCATTGTCAATATTAGACAGATCGACCAGACAGAAAATTAACAAGGATATCCAGGACTTGAACTCAGACCTGGACCAAGCAAACCTAATAGACATTTACAGAACTCTCCACCCCAAATTCACAGAATATACATTCTTCTCAGCACCACATCACACCTACTCTAAAATTGACCACATAATTGGGAGTAAATCACTCCACAGCAAATGCAAAAGAATGGAAATCATAACAAACGGTCTCTCAGACCACAATGCAATCAAGTTAGAACTCAGAATTCAAAAACTAACCCAGAACCGCACAGCTTCATGGAAACTGAACAACTGGCTCTTGAATGTTGACTGGATAAACAATGAAATGAAGACAGAAATAAAGATGTTCTTCGAAACCAACGAGAATGAAGACACAACATACCAGAATCTCTGGGACACATTTAAAGCAGTCTCTAGAGGAAAATATATAGCAATGAGTGCCCACATGAGAAGCAAGGAGAGATCAAAAATTAACACCCTCTCATCAAAATTGAAAGAGCTAGAGGAGCAAGATCAAAAAAACTCAAAGTCTAGCAGAAGACAAGAAATAGCTAAGATCAGAGCAGAACTGAAGGAGACAGAGACACAAAAAAACCTTCAAAAAATCAATAAATCCAGGAGCTGGTTTTTTGAAAAGATCAACAAAATAGACAGACCACTAGCCAGATTAACAAAAAAGAAAAGAGAGAATAACCAAATTGATGCAAT
>NW_016110974.1:0-1635 GCF_001604975.1 Cebus imitator | reverse complement strand
ACTTCTTCCTGGTTTAGGCTTGGGAGGGTCCAAGTGTCCAGGAATTTATCCATTTCTTCCAGGTTTACTGGTTTATGTGCAAAGAGTTCTTTGTAGTAATTGCTGATGGTGGTTTGTATTTCTGTGGAATTGTGGTGATATCCCCTTTATGTTTTTTTGTTACATCTATTTGATTCTTTGCTCTTTTATTAATCTGGCTAGTGGTCTGTTTTTTTGATCTTTTTAAAAAACCAGCTCCTGGATTTATTGATTTTTTTTTTTAAGGGTTTTTTTGTGTCTCTATCTCCTTCAGTTCTGCTCTAATCTTAGTTACTTCTTGTCTTCTGCTAGCTTTTGAGTCTTTAGATCTTGCTCCTCTAGCTGTTTCAATTTTGATGATAGGGTGTTGATTTTAGATATTTCCTTGTTTCTCTGATGGGCATTTATTGCTATGAATTTTCTTTTAGACATTGGTTTAAATGTGCCCCAGAGATTCTGGTACATTGTTTCTTCGTTCTCATTGCCTTTGAAGAACATCTTTATTTCTGCCTTCATTTCATTGTTTATCCAGTAGACATCCAAGAGCCAGTTGTTCAGTTTCCATGAAGTTGTGCGGTTCTGAGTGAGTTTCTTAATCCTGAGTTCTAATTTGATTGCACTGCGGTCTGAGAGATTGTTTGTTATGATTTCCATTCTCTTGCATTTGCTGAGGAGTGATTTATTTCCAATTATGTGGTTAGTTTTGGAGTAGGTGTGATGTGGTGAGAAGAATGTATATTCTCTGGATTTGGGGTACAGAATTCTGTAAATGTCCATTAGGATGGCTTGGTCCAGATCTGAGTTCAAGTCCTGGATATCCTTGTTAATTTTCTGTCTTGTTGATCTGTCTAATATTGACAATGGAGTGTTAAAGTCTCCCACTATTATTTTGTGGGAGTGTAAGTTTCTTTGCAGGTCATTAAGAATTTGCTTTATATACCTGGGTGCTCCTGTATTGGATGCATATATATTTAGGATCCTTAGCTCTTCTTGCTGCATTGATCCTTTTACCATTATGTAATGCCCTTCTTTGTATCTTTTGATCTTTGTTGGTTAAAAGTCTATTTTATCAGAAACTAGGATTGCAACCCCTGTCTTTTTTTGCTCTCCGTTTTCTTGGTAAATCTTCCTCCATCCCTTTATTGTGAGCCTATGTGTATCCTTGCACATGAGATGGGTTTCCTGGATACAGCACACCAATGGGTTTTGACTTTTTATCCAATTTGCCAGTCTCTGTCTTTTGATTGGGGCATTTAGTCCATTGACATTTACAGTTAATATTGTCATGTGTGAGTTGATCCTGCCATTTTGATGATAGCTGGGTTTTTTTGCCCATTAGTTGCTGCAGTTTCTTTATTGTGTCAATGCTCTTTACCATTTGGTAAGCTTTTGGATTGGCTGGTACTGGTTGTTCCTTTCCATGTTTAGTGCTTCTTTCAGGAGCTCTTGTAAGGCTGGCCTGGTGGTGATGAAATCTCTGAGCAATTGCTTGTTCATAAAGGATTTTATTTCTCCTTTGCTAATGAAGCTTAGTTTGACTGGATATGAAATTCTAGGTTGAAAGTTCTTTTCTTTAAGGATGTTGAATATTGGCCCCCATTCTCTTCTGGCTTGTAG
>NW_016110973.1:0-1635 GCF_001604975.1 Cebus imitator | reverse complement strand
AACTAGGGCCGGGCTCGGTGGCTCATGCCTGTAACCCCAGCACTTTGGGAGGCTGAGGCAGGTGGTTCTCTTGAATCTAGAACTTAAAATCTAGTCTGGACAACACAGTGAAACCCTGTCTAAATTTTAAAATGATAAAAGTATAAAACATTTTTAAAAATTATCTCTGAATATAATGTCATGAATTTAGAGTGACAGTTGAATTGAAATCTTTCTTAACAGGCTTTATTGTTTTTTTGCAGGCTTCATGGTGTATTAGATAAACTTCGCTCTGTTACAACTGGTAAGATTCATAACATTGTTTTTTTTAAAAATTTCTGCTTGCCCTTTCTGTAGTACAAAATCCTTGTGTCAGAAAAAAAAAGAAAAGCAAAGAAATAGAGAAAAAGAAAAAAAAGTTCTACTTGCTATGGCATATGATTTCTTTCTAAAGTCATTTATAGTGCTTTGGAAAAAAAACATTAATTTCAGAACAGTGGTTCATTTGAACTTTTTTAGAAAGCGCATATTTTTATGAACTTAAGAGTAGTAAATGTAATATAATTCAAAGATAATTTAAGTGTGGGAGAGAGAGCAGTGCACTTTATCTGAAGGAAATACTTACATTTGTGTGTGAAGATTTAGCCTCAAGGATATTTCAGTATTTTATAATTGAAAACAATTTAAAAGTCCAGTAATAGTAAACTAAATTGTTATATTACCATGTATGGAATAATAATCAACTATTAAAAATAATGTTGTGAAAGAATAACATGAGAATATACACACGTAGGTAGATGTTTTCAAAAATGTGTATGTATGCTCTTCTCCCAAAAAAATCACCTTTGAAATAATTGGTGGAGGGTGGGATGGGGGGGAAAAAAGAGAGATAATTAGTGATTTTTATTTATATTTCTGAAATTTTCTACAATAAACATGTATTGCTTTTGAATTGGTGATGAGGAAGGAAAAGACTTAAAGTAAAAAAAATAGATTCAAAGGACTATGTTTTTCTTTTCAGAACCGTCTAGTCTAAAGTCTTCTGATACCAACATCTTTGATAGTAACGTGTCTTCAAACAAGAGCAGTTTCAGTCGGGGAGATGAGAGGAGGCATGAAGCTGCAGTGCCACCACTTGCCATTCCTAGCACTAGACCTGAAAAAAGAGATTCCAGAGTTGCTACAAGTTCACAGGAGTCAAAAACCACTAATATCAGGTAAGAGTCTGGTGTAGACCTGTTGTGGGCAGATGGCTTTGTGTATGTGACATTTATATTAGTTTTTATATGTTTCAGTTTGTTGTTTTCAGCAATTTTTAGAAACAGTGAAGTGATCATGAGCAGTTTTTTGAATAAAATAATGGATAAGATCTAAGTATGATTATCTTTCATTACAGATTTAATAAATCAAAGTTTAAAGAATGTGCAATTTCAAAGTAGTTTTGAAAGGAGTATATAAAGGGAATATCCTCATTTTTTTAATTGAATTTTTTTGTTTGTTTTAAAGACAGGGTTTCACCTTGTTGGCCAGGATGGACTTGATCTCCTGACCTCGTGATCCACCCTCCTTGGTCTCCCAAAATGCTGGGATTACAGGCGTGAGCCACCATGCCCGGCCTTCACTGAAATTTTTTTTTTTTTTTTTTTTTTTTTTTTT
>NW_016110972.1:0-1635 GCF_001604975.1 Cebus imitator | reverse complement strand
CTCACTGCAATCTCTGCCTCCCGGGTTCAAGCAACTCTCCTGCCTCAACCTCCTGAGTAGCTCGGATTACAGGCGCCAGCCACCACACCTGGCTAATTTTTTTTATTTTTAGTAGAGACAGGGTTGGCCAAGCTGCTCTCGAACTCCTGACCTCAAGCGATCCACCCACCTTGGCCTCCCAAAGTGCTGGGATTACAGGCGCGAGCCACCAGCCCTGGCCACTTTTTAAAGCTGAATACTATTCTATTGTATGTATATATCACAAATTGTTTATCCCTTCATCTGTTCATGGACATTTAGGTTGCTTCTACCTTTTGGGTGTGTGAATAATCTTCCTAGAACATTGGTATACACTAGTGTCTATCTGAGTACTGCTTTTAGTTCTTTTGAGTGTATACCTAAGAGTAAAATTGCTGCATCATATGGTAATTCTATGATTAACTTTTTGAGGAAGCACCAAACTATTTTCTATAGGGGCTGCACCATTTTTGCTTCCTACCAGCAATGCAAACGAGTTCCAATTTTTAAATAATTTTTTTTTTTAGAGACAGGGTTTCACAATATTGGCCAGACTGGTCTTGAACTCCTGACCTTGTGATCCGCCCGCCTCAGCCTCCCAAAGTGCTGGAATTACAGTTGTGAGCCACCACGCCCAGCCTAAATTTCCAATTTATCCACATTCTTGGTAACACTTGTTATTCCACCCCCACCTTCACCATTTTCTTCATAATAGCCTTCCTAATGGGTGTGAAGTGGTATCTCATTGTAGTTCAAAATGATTTGCACTTTCCATTTCACTTCCAAGCATAGCACAATGTCTGTTTACTTGTATTTGTCTCAGCCTGGCTTGCAAATCATTATTTTATTCGGGGAGGTTAATGAGGGAGTGGAGGAGATAAATTACAAGAAAATACTGAAGGAGCTATTTCATGAAAAACAGCCGGGTGCGGTGGCTCACGCCTGTAATCCCAGCACTTTGGGAGGCCGAGGTGGGTGGATCATGAGGTCAAGAGATCGAGACCATCCTGGTAAACATGGTGAAACTGCGTCTCTACTAAAAATGCAATAATTGGCCAGGCCTGGCGGTGCGTGCCTGTTGTCCCAGCTACTCAGGAGGCTGAGGCAGGAGAATTGCTTGAAACCGGGAGGAGGGGGTTGCGGTGAGCCGAGGTGCCGCCATTGCACTCCAGCCTGGGCAACAAGAGTGAAACTCCATCTCAGAAAAAAAAAGAAAAATGGTAAGACAATGATAGATGTAATAGCATGTAAAACCAAAAGAAGAGCAAGATAATATTTCACAGTATTACAGAATAATACTTTGCAGCCTTAGCAACTGAAGGACTCTAGATAAGGTAGACCCAATGGAATTTGTAACCATGCTCAGCAAAGGAAGTGAAAATTGCAATGCCAAATGGAAGGATCTGGGGCAAGAGATGAAATTTACCACCAATAACACTTGACTACTTTTCTTCGCAAACACATTACAAGCACATGTGAGACAACTATGTGGTTTCCCTGAAATTCTTGGGGATGTAAATTGCAGGGTGTGAGCCAGGACAAAAGAAAACATGCTGACCATTTTTCCTTACTATCACATTAATAAACATAAGTTTCTTTTTTTTTTTTTTTTTTTTT
>NW_016110971.1:0-1635 GCF_001604975.1 Cebus imitator | reverse complement strand
AGCCACTGCACTCCAGCCTGGGCAACATAGCAAGACCTCCTCTCTACCAAAAATAAAGAAAACGAAGACACCGCCTTCCAAGGACTTTGCTGCAGGAGTGTCGCAGCACATGCAGGTTCCACGCACGGGGACAGCTGGCCTTGGGGTCTCACTAACAGAACGAGCCACTTGCGTTCAATGATCTCAAATGCACCATGCTACATCGTTTAGTAAAGTTCATTTTTTTCATTTTCCACTTTCACACTGAAGCAAATTAAGTGAAAACCAGTTCCAGATACCACTTCTCAACCTAACAAACATCCAAACGCTTGGTAAGGTCCTTTGTTGGTCAGGCCCTCTCCCCCAGTGCTGACTGGGGTGCCGGCCTGTGTGGGGGAATTTGGAAGCACTCACCAAAATTATGTTTATCCTCCCACCCAGCAACCCCACGCTGGGGACACCTGGAGACGCCCTCATCAAACACAACGCACACACTGGCACTGTCGGTCCCAGCGGCATCACACAGAAGACGAGAGCCCATCAACAGGACCCACACATTCACAGATGTGCTGGACAGAAAACCAGACACATGGGCCAGGCGCGGCGGCTCACGCCTGTCATCCAGCACGCTGGGAGGCCAAGGCAAGTAAATCATTTGAGTCCAGGAGCTCAAGACCAGCCTGGGTAACACAGTGAGACCCCCCTCTACAAAAAATTTTTAAAAATCAGCCAGCATGGTGGCATGTGCCTGTGGCTACTCAGGAGGCTACTCAGGAGGCTATGGGGGAAAAATCGCTTGAGCCAAGGAGGTCAAGGCTGAAGTGAGCCAAGATCAGGCCACTGCGCTCTAGCCTGGGTGACAGAGCCAGACTCTGTCTCAAAACAAACAGGTTGGGTGTGGTGGCTCACGCCTGTCATCCCAGCACTCTGGGAGGCTGAGGCAGGCCGATCATTTGCAGCCAAGAGTTCGGGACCAGCCTACCCAACATGGTGAAACCTCGTCTCTACTAAAAATACAAAAATTAGCAGGGTGTGATGGTTTGCGCCTGTAGTCCCAGCTACTCAGGAGGCTGAGGCAGGAGAATCGCTTGAACCCAGGAAGAAGAGGTTGCAGTGAGCCCAGATCACGACACTGCACTTCGGCCTGGGCAATAGAGCGAAACTCAGTCTCAACAACAACAAAAAAAAAACAAGGAAAAACTTAACTAATATTTAGAGGTACTCAGTTCAGCCAAAACAACAAAGAATAAGGAAGTAACTGCGGTAAGCTAAGGTGGTGGCAGCTTCTGCTTGGAGGGAGGGGCTGGGCGGCACGCACAGGGGTCTGGAAGCCGCCAGGCGCCTCTTAACCCACGCACCGCTTACAGCTGTGTTCACCTCATCATGTGACTCAGTAGGCTAGACACAGACTTTATTCAGTTTCTCTATCTGTGCCGCACTTTAAAATAAAAAAGGTTTAAAAACACGTATAAAGCTACAAAAGGCTGGGCGCAGTGGCTCACACCCACAGCCCCAGCTACTCGGAGGCCAAGGTGAGAGGCTTGCTTGAGCACAGGAGCTCAAGTCCAGTCCCAGCAAAAAAAGCAAGACCTCGGCCAGGCACGGTGGCTCATGCCTATACGCCCAGCACTTTAGGAGGTCGAAGTGGGCGAATCA
>NW_016110970.1:0-1635 GCF_001604975.1 Cebus imitator | reverse complement strand
CAGGCAAGAAAAAGAAATAAAGGGTATTCAAATAAGAAAGGAGGAAGTCAGATTGTCTCTATTTGCAGACGACATGATTGTATATCTAGAAGACCCCATCGTCTCAGCCCCAAATCTCCTGAAACTGATAAGCAACTTCAGCAAAGTCTCAGGATACAAAATCATTGTGCAAAAATCACAAGCATTCCTATACACCAATAACAGACTTAAAGAGAGCCAAATCAAGAACGAACTGCCACTTACAATTGCTACAAAGAGAATAAAATACCTAGGAATACAACTAACAAGGAACGTAAAGGACCTCTTCAAGGAGAACTACAAACCACTGCTCAATGAAATAAGAGAGGACACAAACAGATGGAGAAACATTCCATGTTCATGGTTAGGAAGAATCAATATCGTGAAAATGGCCATACTGCCCAAAGTAACTTACAGATTCAATGCTATCCCTATCAAGCTACCAATGACTTTCTTCACAGAACTGGGAAAAACCTCCTTAAACTTCATATGGAACCAAAAGAGAGTCTGCATAGCCAAGTCAATTCTAAGCAAAAAGAACAAAGCAGGAGGCATCACACTACTGGATTCAAACTATACTACAAGGCTACAGTAATCAAAACACCATGGTACTGGTACCAAAACAGAGATATAGACCAATGAAACAGAACAGCGGCCTCAGAGGCAACACAACATATCTACAGCCATCCGATCTTTGACAAACCTGAAAAAAACAAGCAATGGGGAAAGGATTCCCTGTTTAATAAATGGTGTTGGGAAAACTGGCTAGCCATGTGCAGAAAGCAGAAACTGGACCCCTTCCTGATGCCTTAAATTAAAATTAACTCCAGATGGATTAAAGACTTAAACATAAGACCTAACACCATAAAAACCCTAGAAGAAAATCTAAGCAAAAACATTCAGGACATAGGCGTAGGCAAGGACCTCATGACCAAAACACCAAAAGCATTGGCAACAAAAGCCAAAATAGACAAATGGGACCTAATCAAACTCCACAGCTTCCACATGGCAAAAGAAACAGTCATTAGATTGAATCGGCAACCAACAGAATGGGAAAAAATTTTTGCAGTCTACCCATCTGACAAAGGGCTGATATCCAGAATTTATAAAGAACTAAAACAGATCTACAAGAAAAAAACAAACAAGCCCATTCAAAAGTGGGCGAAGGATATGAACAGGCACTTTACAAAAGAAGACATACATGAGACCAACAAACGTATGAAAAAATGTTCATCATCACTGGTCATTAGAGAAATGCAAATCAAAACCACATTGAGATACCATCTCACGCCAGTTAGAATGGCGATCATTAAAAAATCCGGAGACAACAGATGCTGGAGAGGATATGGAGAAATAGGAAAACTTTCACACTTTTGGTGGGAGAGTGAATTAGTTTAACCATTGTGGAAGACAGTGTGGCGATTCCTTAAGGATCTAGAAATAGAAATTCCATTTGACCCAGCAATCCCATTACTGGGTATATATACAAAGGATTATAAATCATTCTACTGTAAGGACACATGCACACGAATGTTCATTGCAGCACTGTTTACAATAGCAAAGACCTGGAACCAACCCAAATGCCCATCGATGATAGACTGGACAGGGAAAATGTGG
>NW_016110969.1:0-1636 GCF_001604975.1 Cebus imitator | reverse complement strand
CAGGATGGTCTCGATCTCTTGACCTCGTGATCCACCCGCCTCAGCCTCCCAAAGTGCTGGGATTACAGGCTTGAGCCACCGCGCCCGGCCCAGGTGTCCTTTAAACTAGTCTTTCACTTTCCTGTGGGCTTGAAATTTTTCAAAAAAAATCAAAGTAAAACAGCAACAAAAATGACAACAACATAAACCTCAAATTCTGAACACAATATCACATAAGACAGGAGAGAGGATGAAGGAAGATCAAGTTAGTGAATTTCAAGGCCCTATATTCTGCAAGACAGGTAGTGATAACTACTTTTTAGAGGTAGAAATAAAGAAGCTATACATATTTCCTTTTTTAAAAATTTCATGCTTTCATCTGAGATATTTTCAATTTCTAAGTGTGACTTCATGATTTTTAATGTCTTGTTAGTCCCAAAGACATTAGACATGCTTATACAAATATTTCTAAAAGTGGTAAAAAATATATTCAGAAAGATGTTTATCTCAGCATTGCTTATAGTAGCTTCACAAATTGCAAATGACCTAATTGAGGACTGGCTAAGTGAATTATGATACATATATTTAGAGTTATTCTATGAAATCATGAATAATGATATTCCTTCATATTTATTGACAGAAAAATTTCATGCTTGTGGTTGAGTAAAACTGGTTACAGAATGTATATATGAGCTCATTTATATAAAATCCTTTTACTATATCTGTGGTTATGACCATGGCTGTCTCTGGGTAATAATACTCTATGTGATTTTTGCTTTGTACTTTATACTTTTCTGTATTTAGATTGGTTTAAATGGGCATGTATCATTAAAAACCAAACAAACAAACAAAACTAAAGTTATGCTTAAATATAAATGATAAAAAAAAAAAAAACACGAGCTCTTTTTTGTTCTCTCTACTTCTCCCTGGACTCTGTCTATTAGCAAAGAAGTTTTGTTTTTTTTTTTTTTGAGACGGAGTTTCGCTCTTGTTACCCAGCCTGGAGTGCAATGGCGCAATCTCGGCTCACCGCAACCTCCGCCTCCTGGGTTCAGGCAATTCTCCTGCCTCAGCCTCCTGAGTAGCTGGGATTACCTGCACGCACCACCATGCCCAGCTAATTTTTGTTTTTTTTTCTAAGATGGGGTTTCACCATGTTGGTCAGGCTGGTCTTGAACACCCGACCTTAGGTGATCCGCCTGCCTTGGCCTCCAAAGTGTTTGGATTACAGGCGTGAGCCACTATGCCCAGCAAAATGTGAACACTTTCAAATTTTAATATTTATTTTAGGTCGGGCATGGTGGCTCACACCTGTAATCGCAGAACGTTGGGAGGCCCAGGTGGGCAGATTGCCTGAGGTTAGGAGTTCGAGACCAGCCTGGCCAACATGGCGAAACCCCATCTCTACTAAAAATGCAAAACTTAGCTGGGTGTAGTGGCAGGTGCCTGTAATCCCAGCTCCCCAAGCTGAGGCAGGAGAATCACTTGAACTCGGGAGGTGGAGGTTGCTGTGAGCCAATAATGTGTCATTGCACTCCAGTCTGGGCGACAAGGCAAGACTTCATCTCAAAAAATAAAGCAAAAAAATTTAATCTAAGTTCAACTATATCTTTGAATATCTTTGAAGCATTTTCTCTGATTTTACTTCTTTTTTTTC
>NW_016110968.1:0-1636 GCF_001604975.1 Cebus imitator | reverse complement strand
TAAAAATACAAAAACATTAGCTGGGCATGGTGGTGCGTGCCTGTAATCCCAGCTACTCAGGAGGCTGAGGCAGGAGAATTGCCTGAACCCAGGAGGCGGAGGTTGCGGTGAGCTGAGATCGCGCCATTGCACTCCAGCCTGGGTAACAAGAGGGAAACTCCGTCTCAAAAAAAAAATAAAATAAAATAACAAGTGTTTGTATCTCATTAATGCTTTGTGTCTATTGTAAATTGACTTGAGGTCATGTTCTATGTTATCTTTATTCTGGGACCCAGGCAGATGGAGCAACTGTAATCGGAAGCACTGCTAATCAGATGGGCAGAGGGAAAGAAAGTTCTGGAAAGTCTCATACTGGCAACTACTCTATTTCCCAATATATTGGCCTGAACTAGTCCCCAAATCCCACCTAACCGTACAGTAGCCAGGAAGTACAATTCTATCATGGGCTCAGCATGGCAAACAGGAAGTACTTGAACACAGACAATGACTGTCATACCTTAGCTCTGCACATAGCAAGCAATCGGCAAGTATTTGTAGAATAAATTAACGATATGGTCTTAGCACAGTGCCTGGCCTTTGCTAAGTGCTCAGTGAATGGAAAATGTTGTTAATATGATTAGACTTCCTTTGCTGTGAGTTCAAGGTTTTTTTGAAATTTCTACTTTTTTTTTTTTAATTGTACTTTAGGTTCTGGGGTACATATGCAGATCATGCAGGATTGTTGCATAGGTACATACGTGGCAAGGTGGTTTGCTGCCTTCATCCCCCTGTCACCTATATCTGGCATTTCTCACCATGTTATCCTTTCCCAACCTCCCCACCCGCTGCCGTCCCGAGTTCAAGGTTTTTAAACAGTTGAGGAAAGAATGGGTGGGAAAACCCATAGAAAATCCCATTGCCATAGTCAACTCTCAAAATCATCACCGAGGTGTAACCTTGCAACAAAGGGTATCTTCTACCTAAGTATTCCATCTGGACAGTCTGAGTGGCATTCTCTGAGGGTCTCAAAAAAGCTGCCAGTGTTGTGCTTTCCACACTCTCCAGGAAGACTGTGGCCAGGGAGGATGTCTCTTTCTTGGTGAAGTTGGTCCACGTGGACATTTGTTCAAACACAGGAACAAAGCTCTCAGCCATACTCTGCAAGGAAAGACGTATTTGCTCATTCTCTCTTCTCTCTCTCATTAATGAAATAACAGCTGTCCTTTTTGTCATTAGGCTGCGAGTCAACCCAAAGGAGAATTAAAAGGGGCATCAACTCAGGCTCCTTTTCCTGATTCAAGAAGATCCAACAGAAATAAAACTTGAGGCCGGGTGCGGTGGCTCACGCCTGTAATCCCAGCACTTTGGGAGGCCCAGGTGGGCAAATCACCAGGTCAGGAGTTTGAGACCAGCCTGGCTAAAAGAGTGAAACCCCATCTCTACTAAAAATACAAAAAGTATTAGCCAGGCATGGTGGCAGGTGCCTGTAATCCCAGCTACTTGGGAGGCTGAGGCAGGAGAATCACTTGAACTGGGGAGGAGGAGGTTGCAGTGAGCCAAGAACATGCCACTGCACTCCAGCCTGGGAGACAGAGCAAGGCTCCGTCTCAAAAAATAAACACATAAATAAACACGGGGTAAGCGGGACATTTGAGAG
>NW_016110967.1:0-1636 GCF_001604975.1 Cebus imitator | reverse complement strand
AAAAAAAAAAAAAAAAAATTAGCCAGGTGTGGTGCTGACCTATGAAGGCACCACTGCCCTGTAGCCTAGGTGACAGAGTGAGATTCTTTCTCAAGTCTCAAAAAACAAACAAAAATAGGAGGCCAGGTATGCTGGCTCAAACCTGTAATCCTGAGGCTGAGGCAGGAAAATTGCTCGAACCCAAGAGACCAGCCTGGGCAACATAGTGAGATCCCTGTCTCTTTAAAAAAAATAAAATAAAACAGGCTGGGTGTGGTGGTTCACTCCTGTAATGTCAACACCTTAGGCGGGCAGATCACCTGAGGTCAGGAGTTTGAGACCAGCATGGCCAACATGGTGAAACCCATCTCTACAAAAAAAAAATGTAAAAATTAGCCAGCGGGGGCGGGGTGGTGGTGGTGTGCTCCTGTAATCTAGTTACTTGGGAGACTGAGGCCCAAGAATCGCTTGAACCTGGAAGGTGGAGGTTGCAGTGAACAGAGAGCATGCCACTGCACTCCAACCTGGGTAACAGAGCAAGACTCCATCTCAAAAACTAAATGATTGAATGAATGAATGAATGAATGAAAATAAATGAAGATCAGGCATGGTGGCTCATGCCTGTAATCCCAGCACTTTGGGAGGCCGAGGTGAGTGGATTACCTGAGGTCAGGTGTTCAAGACCAGTCTGACCAACATGGAGAAACCCCACTCTACTAAAAATAAAAAATTAGCTGGTCATGGTGATGCATGCCTGTAATCCCAGCTACTCAGGAGACTGAGACAGAAGAATCACTTGAACCCAGGAGGTGGAGGTTGCAGTGAGCCAACATCATGCCCTTCCACTCCATCCTGGGCAACAAGCGAGACCCTGTCTCAAAACTAAACTAAACTAAACTAAACCAAACCAAGCCCGACACAGCAGTAGCATTGCTTTTCCTGATGGAGTGGGTGGTTCAAGAGAGTTGCTTATATAATTCTTCTGGACCTCTGAAGTATTACACAATAAATAAAAATAACTCATGCACTTAGAAGCACATTCAAACACTGACAGGACTAAAATGAAAAGTGAGTCACCTCTACCCCCATCCCCAGTCTTGCCCCAAAGAGCCGAATCTGCTAATAGCTTCTACCTTCGTCCTTTTGTGTGTACACAAAAGCATATGTACAACATCCTCTTCTTTTCTTTTGAGACAGAGTCTTGTTCTGTCACCCAGGCTGGCGTGCAGTGGCGCAATCTCGGCTCACTGCAATCTCTACCTCCCAGGTTCAAGTAATTCTCATGCTTCAGCCTCCTGAATAGCTGGAATTATAGGCACGCGCCACCATACCCGGCTAATGTTTGTATTTTTAGTAGAGATGGGGTTTGACCACGTTGGCCAGGCTGGTCTCGAACTCCTGGCCTCAAATGATCCACCCGCCTCGGCCTCCTAATGTGCTGGGATTATAGGCATGAGCCACCATGCCTGGCTGTATATGTACAAAATCCATTAAACACACATACACGAACTCAGGGTGTGCTGCTCCGAACTTTTCTTTTCTTTTTTGAGACGGAGTTTCACTGTTGTTACCCAGGCTGGAGTGCAATGGCGCGATCTCGGCTCACCGCAGCCTCCGCCTCCTGGGTTCAGGCAATTCTCCTGCCTCAGCCTCCTGA
>NW_016110966.1:3387-4598 GCF_001604975.1 Cebus imitator | reverse complement strand
GCACTATAGCATGGGCAACAGAATGATACGGTGTCTCAAAAAAAAAAAAAAAAGAGACACTAAAGTAGAATTTGAAACATCTATCAGCGGTTAAGAGGAAATATTTTATAACCTTTTGACATGCTGAGTCTCAGCTGATAGGGAAAAGGGATGGAGAGGTGTCAGGTGAATATAGACAGGAGAAAAAGAAAGAGAAGGAAAACAGGTTCTAAGAGAACATGTCTGATTATACTTAAGACTGGATTTGAATGGCAAAAATGCAATTCTTTGACACACTGGACACACTGTATGAAAATTAAAATATAAATTATATCCTTTATTGATTATATGTTGCAATCTTGGAAAGAGAAGGGAAAATGCAAGATGAGCTAAGAAAAGGGTGGAGCCAGCTCAGTGAATTACAAAATATGTCAATACAGGACATTTTTAACACTGCCAGTAAGGACATAAACTTGCCATACTGGAATGACCCACCCATCCCCAGATCTCCACATGGACGAAGGATGGGAATAAAGGCAATAAATGAAGAAAAACCCATTCCTCTTGAGTATGATTTAAAATGATCAGAGAGAAATTCTTATGCGTGACATAGAACAAGCTTAAAGACATGAAATATGTGGCATTGTACTCATTCAATAATGAGTGCAAACTTTCACAGGGTGAGTGAGCAGGATGGAGCCTAACTAGAACAATGGGAAATCTTTGGAAAAGTGAAATATTTAATTATTTTATATCAAAAAGCTTTGAGACAGTGAATATGAGCCTATGTACAACACTGAATGGAATAATGCACTTTCAAGTTTATGGGTAAGCAGATGTCAGAAAGAGATCCAAAACTGATACTGTACTTCCAATGCTTAGGCGGTGTGACAGTTGTTAGTAATCTTCACCAAATATTTCCAGCTCTCCAACTTCTAGCAAACATGATAGCATTGTGCTTGTGTCCATCTGTAGTTTGATGGGACCATGTGATTATTTTTGGCTAATGAGATGTGAGCAAAAATTATGTATGTCATCTTAGAGGTGATAATTTGATTGCTAATTCTCCAGAACTCTTTCCTTCCACATGGAGGGAAATATTTGTGATGGCAGCTATTCTTTCACCCTGATACCTAATTGATTCCTGGATTTTATATAACATGAATGAACTATACACCTTTCTTTTTTTGAGATGGAGTTTTGCTCTTGTTACCCAGGCTGAAGTGCAATGG
>NW_016110966.1:0-1636 GCF_001604975.1 Cebus imitator | reverse complement strand
GTGCACGCCACCATGCCCAGCTAATTTTTGTATTTTTAGTAGAGACGGGGTTTCACCATGTTGACCAGGATGGTCTCGATCTCTTGACCTCGTGATCCACCTGCCTCAGCCTCCCAAAGTGCTGAGATTATAGGCATGAGCCACTGTGCCCAGCCACACTTTTCTTATTTTAAGTTATTGAGATTTTGGGGTCACATATTACTGCTAGCATAACAATGTATTTTCTGATTTATAGGAAGAACTGAGCTAACATAGATATTAAAAACAAGGGGAGGCTGGGTGCCATGGCTCACGCCTGTAATCCCAGCACTTTGGGAGGCCAAGGCAGGCAGATCACAAGATCAGGAGTGGCCAGATCAGCCTGGCCAACATGGAGAAACCCTGTCTCTACTAAAAATACAAAAATTAGTTGGGCATGCCTGTAATCCTAGCTACTCAGGAGGCTGAGGCAGGAGAATAGGAGAACTACTTGAACCCAGGAGGCAGAAGTTGCAATGAGCCAAGATCACGCCACTGCACTCCAGCTTGGGTGACAGAGTGAGATTCCATCTCAAAAAAAGAAAAAAGGGTGAGTTCAAAAGATTAACAGTCTAAGGACATTCAGATACAAAAATTAAGACAAGGGGAAATATGAAGAGGAGGAAATAAGAATCAGGAAAAGAAGACAGTGATTGATGGATATAATATTCTTTCTCTGCTCACTCCCCAAACTCCTAATAACAGTCAGCGCCTCAATCTATGATTTGCCCCTCCAAATTTATTGACCAGTACTCCCCCATATACATTTATTCCAATCAGACTTCTTCCTATACCTCTAAGTCTTGAAAACATATCTTCTTTCCCTGCCTCTTGTCTTCTCTTACTCGTCAGAGAATCAGAACTTAGCATTAGAAACCAAGATATCAGCTGGCTCAAATTCTACCTGTTGTGAATCACTGCTATGCTGCCCTTATTTATCTATTATTTGAGAAGTGAGGTCTTGCTACATTGCCCAGGTTGACCTCAAACTTCTGTGCTCAAGTGATTTTCCTGCCTCAGCCTCCTGAGTAGCTGGAAGTACAGGTGCACACCAACACTCCTTCATAACTTGAAATCCTTAAACTTTGGCTCATTTTTGTTATTGAGGCCCACAGAGTCTTACTTCCATCTGCTTCAGGAAAAATTACTATGATCTATGAAGCCCAGAACAAAGAATCAAGCACATATATTTGAAGACAAATTTAAAATAAGCTCACTTAAAATTTGCCTTTTAAATATTTGTACAAGATAGGCTCTGAAACATTACACTTAGAGTAATCCTATGTGATAAAAGATACATCTTGAGCCTAGAAGTTCGAGGCTAGTCTGGGCAACATATTGAGACCCTGTCTTTACAAAAAAAAAAAAAAATTGTTAAATTAGCTGGGCATGGTGGTGTGTGCCTGTAGTCCTAACTATTTGGGAGGCTGAGGCAGGAGGATCTCTTGAGCTTGGGATTCAAGCCACAGTGCGCTATGATGGCGCCATGGCACTGCAGCTTGGACAACAAAATAAGACAATAAGACCTTTTCTAACATGAAGAAATAAGCCAGGTGCAGTGGAGTGCACCTGTAGTTCCAGCTACTCAGGAAGCTGAGGTGGGAAGATTGCTTGAGCC
>NW_016110965.1:0-1637 GCF_001604975.1 Cebus imitator | reverse complement strand
CCAACCCTGTGCAGTAGCCTCGTCTGACACCCTTGGTCCTGACGCTCCAAAACATAGGTGTCTGGGTCTCAGCCCCTAGCTCCCTTTTATGGGTTGAAGTTGAACCCTTGCAGCCTATGAACATAACATTATTTGGAAATTGCATCTTTCTGGGTGCTAATTAGTTAATATGACGTGCAATCAAGCTCAGATGAAATCATACTAAATAAGGGGGTAGGAGGAGCTCACTTAATGATGGGGATCTTCGTTAGAGAGGGATTTGGACACAGAGAATTCACAGGGGACAGTCATATGAAGACAAGAGTAGAGACTAGAGGGATGCAGCCACAAGCCAAGGAGTGCCGGCCACCCCTGGAATATTCAAAGGACAGGAGGGAGCCTCCCCTAGAGCCCACAGTGGGAGCATGGCCCTAATGACACATGATTTCAGACTTCTGGCCCCCAGAACTGTGATGCAATAAGTGTCTGTCGTTTTAAGCCACTGGTATGCGGCTGTGGTCATTTATCACAGTGGTCATAAGAACTTTCCTCACCTTGGTACCAGAAACCCTTCGAACCAGCACAGACCAATGAGCAGCACGAGGAGGCAGAAGGCATCAGTCTCTCCAGCATCTTTATGATGAAAATAAATCACATCGGTCTCCTGACTGTACACACAGCCACGTCGGGCCAGCCCCTTCCTGGCCTGGGCTGACTGCCCATCAAATCATCTCCCAGACCGCTGCCACTGTGCTCTGTCCGAAGATGAAGGTGCCGACCAGCACAGAGACCACTCCCCAGACCTCCAGGCAGCACCTGCCAAGTCAGTAAATCTGTATCAGAGCTTTTCTGGATTTTTGCACAAATAAGCCACACACACACAGAGAATTTACTATGTAAAGCCCAATAGAGTCATCAATTTGAAAAAAAAAAAATTCAGAATATTCCTAGTTGCATGTAGGGATGGGCTTCTAAGGCAGTGGGAGGCAAAGTACCCAGGCAATTTTTTTTTTTTTTTTGAGGTGGAGTCTGGCTCTGTCCCCCAGGCTGGGGTGCAGTGGCGGGATCTCGGCTCACTGCAACCTCGGCCTCCCAGGTTCAAGCAATTCTCCCACCTCAGCCTCCTGAGTAACTGGGACTACAGGTGCACACCACAACACTGAGCCAATTTTTCTATTTTTAGTAGAGACAAGGTTTTGCCATGTTTGCTAGGCTGGTCTCGAACTCCTGACCTCAAGTGATCTGCCCACCTCGGCTTCCCTAAGTGCTGGGATTACAAGTGTGAGCCACCGTTCCTCACCCCAATCAATTTTTAAAAGCCCTCCGACCCTACCTGTTACTTCATAACCTCATTTCTCCCCACTATTTTATCAAAGAAAAAGACACGAGGGCTGGGCGCGGTGGCTGACGCCTACAGCCCCAGCACTTTGGGAGGCCGAGGCGGGTAGATTCACCTGAGATCAGGAGTTCAAAAGCAGCCTGGCCAACATGGTGAAACCCCATCTCTACTAAACACACACACTAGCCGGGCATGGTGGCACACACCTATAGTCCCAGCTACTTGGGAGGCTGAGGCAGGAGAATTGCTTGAACCCAGGAGGCGGAGATTGTAGTGAGCCAAGATCACGACACTGCACTACAGCCTGGATGACTGAGCA
>NW_016110964.1:0-1637 GCF_001604975.1 Cebus imitator | reverse complement strand
GGTGGATCACGAGGTCAAGAGATCGAGACCATCCTGGTCAACATGGTGAAACCCCGTCTCTACTAAAAATACAAAAAATTAGCTGGGCATGGTGGCGCGTGCCTGTAATCCCAGCTCCTCAGGAGGCTGAGGCAGGAGAATTGCCTGAACCCGGGAGGCGGAGGTTGCGGTGAGCCGAGATCGCGCCATTGTACTCCAGCCTGGGTAACAAGAGTGAAACTCCATCTCAAAAAAAAAAAAAAAATTGCATTGTCTTACAGACCATTGTGATGAATGACTGTATTATCCGAGGGGATCTGGCAAATGTAAGAGTTGGGCGCCATTGTGTTGTGAAAAGTCGTAGTGTCATAAGGCCACCATTCAAGAAATTCAGCAAAGGGTATGTAATTTAATTACTTTGTTTGGGTCTTGGGCAAGAAGCTGCCACGGGTGGTGTGGTCCATGTGTTGAGTTGTGTTATAATGAGTAGGCCTGTCCTGTTGTTTGAAGCACTGAGTAAGAGTTTACCATAATGAATGCAACCCTGCTGGTGATTGTCTCAGTCTGGTTGATGATTGGTTGCCACAAACAGAATCTGCTTATCCTCTGGCAAAAGCAAAGGGTTTCTGATCAAACAGATTGGCATATATAATAGGATCTAAGAGTAGGAAAAGGAGGAAGCCAGGCCTCACAAAGGACCGTAACCTGGAATTGGACAGCTAGCCGGAATCAAGACTGTTTTGTCTACGTACACCTCTCTGTATCTGAGATTGCATTTTTTCTTCTATACTGCCCTTCTTTCTGCATTTCTACTTCCCTTTTCTCTCTCACAGATACCTGCCCCATTTGTTCATGGAGCCTACCTTGCTGACTCAGCCTGAATTTATATCGTTTCTCCATTTAGGCCTCCAGCAGACATTGACGAGAGTTCTTATGTCTTATTTCTAAACTTCTAAGAGAAAGAATCTGATTGGCTCACCTTAAGCATCCCTGATCTGAATGGCTTTGACCCAGAGGGCTAAGTCAAGTCAGGTCCACTGATCCTTCAGTGGGAATAATGACTGTCCAAGAAAGGCCGTGGACAGAGCAGGCAAACGGACCACCATAGCTGATATGGTGCTAAAGTATTCTTTTTGCCTCTTTGCCGCTATCCTCCTTGGCTAGTTGCCCTCCTGGCATCCATCTGTATTTCAACCAATAAGTCAGCAAGCATTTATTGAGTACCTTCCTCATTCCCACAACTGGGTTGTAAGCTGAGAATGTATAAAAATAGATAAAGTTCCTGCCTCAAGGTTCCCAAAGTCTAGTGGTAGAAACAATTAACATATTCAGATAGTGACATGTGACAGCTACTATATGATGTGATATACTTGTCACAGGGGTATCAAACTTGGAATTTTTAATTTAAAATTAAAATTAAAGAACTGTCAGTACTGCTACAGACGGTGATGAGATCAAAGAATGCATTACCACACAAGAGGAACAGACCAAAAATACTAATGGACCAAAATACAAATGGGCCAAAAATACTAATTAAGGAAAATTTAAATAAATTATAGATTCGCCGGGCGCGGTGGCTCAAGCCTGTAATCCCAGCACTTTGGGAGGCCGAGGCGGGTGGATCACGAGGTCAAGAGATCGAGACCATCCTGGTCAAC
>NW_016110963.1:0-1637 GCF_001604975.1 Cebus imitator | reverse complement strand
AAAAAAAAAAAAAAAGAAAATTGTTTTTATTTGTGTTTCCTTTGTTATTCACAAAACTGAAAATTTTTAAAATTTTCTTTCTTTCTTTATTTTTTGAGATGGAGTCTCATTCTGTCGCAAGGCTGGAGTTCAGTGGCACGATCTCAGCTCATTGCGACCTTTGCCTCCTGGGTTCAAGCTATTCTCCTGCCTCAGCCTCCTGAGTAGCTGGGACTACAGGCACACACCACCACACCCAGCTAATTTTTGTATTTTTAGTAGAGACAGGGTTTCACCATGTTGTCCAGGATAGTCTTGATCTCTTGACCTTGTGATCCACCCACCTCGGCCTCCCAAAGTGCTGGGATTATAGGTGTGAGCCACCACGCCCGGCCAGAACATCTTTTAAAGATGTGTTTTTGCTACCTGTGTCTCCTCCTCTGTGAGTTTTCTGTTTGAATCGTTTGCCCACTGAAAATCTGGACAAATGAACAAAAGTTGGACAAAGTTGAGTTGTCTTTTTTTTTTTTGAGACAGAGTTTCAGTCTTGTCGCCCAGGCTGGAATGCAATGGCGTGATCTTGGCTCGCTGCAACCTCCACCTCCCAGGTTCAAGCAATTTTCCTGCCTCAGCCTCCCAAGTAGCTGAGATTACAGGTATGCATCACCACACCCAGCTAATTTTGTATTTTTTTAGTAGAGACAGGGTTTTACCATGTTGGTTAGGCTGCTCTTGAACTCCTGACCCAAGTGATCCACCCACCTCAGTTTCCCAAAGTGCTGGGATGACAGGCATGAGCCACTGTGCCCAGTCGAGTTGTCTTTTTAATGTCCTGTGTTTCAGTTAGGATGTTTTGGGCTATAAATACAGAATCCTTACTAAAAGGTGGCTTATATTGATTACTTATTATATTCTACACACAGTGTCTGGAGGTAGGGCATTCCAGAGCTGGGAAGTGGTTTATCGATCTCACACAGAGGCTCTTTCTGCTATGTTTTACTCAACTTGTCTTCTTGTGGTTCAAGACGGCAGCCACAGTTCCTGTCATCACATAACAACAATCTCCAAAACCCAAAAAGCCACTCCCCAACCCCCAAATTCTCAGGCTTCTCTTTTGGTCATGGAGTAAAACTCTTCCTAGCAGCTTCCTTGCAGATATCAGCACCCTTCCTTCCCTCAGGTCTCATTGGTCAAGATTGGGTCACGTGTCCCTTCCAAGCTAAGATGTCCATGCATCTGCTATTTATTTTAAGACAAAGTCTCAGTCTCTTGCCCAAGCTGGAGTGCAGTGGCACAATCTTGACTTACTGCAACCTCCGCCTTCTGGGTTCAAGTGATCCTCCCACCTCAGCCTCTCAAGTAGCTGAAACCATAGGGGCACACCACCACACTCAGCTAATTTTTCATAGAGATGGAGTCTTGCTATGTTGCCCAAGCTGGTCTTGAACTCCTAGACTCAAGTGATCTACCTGCCTTGGCCTCTCAAAGTGTGAGATTGCAGGTGTGAGCCACCGTGCCTGGGCCTGCATCTGCTATTTTTTTTTTTTTTTTTTTTTTTTTTGGGGAGACGGAGTTTCGCTCTTGTTACCCAGGCTGGAGTGCAATGGTGCGATCTCGGCTCACCGCAACCTCCGCCTCCTGGGTTCAGGCAATTCTCC
>NW_016110962.1:0-1637 GCF_001604975.1 Cebus imitator | reverse complement strand
GAGACGGGGTTTCACCATGTTGACCAGGATGGTCTCGATCTCTTGACCTCGTGATCCACCCGCCTCGGCCTCCCAAAGTGCTGGGATTACAGGCTTGAGCCACCGTGCCCGGCCTGTTTAAGTTCTTTATAGATTCTGGTTATTAGCCCTTTGTCATATGGATAGATTGCACAAATTTTCTCCCATTCTGTAGGTTGCCTGTTCACTCTGATAATAGTTTCTTTTGCTGTGCAGAAGATCTTTAGTTTAATTAGATCCTGTTTGTCAATTACCTCCTTCAACACTTTTAATATATTATACTCCTACTCTTTCCTGGCCTGTAGGATGTCTTCTGAGAAATCTGCTGAAAGCCGTATTAAGGATCCCTTGAATGTGATCTTTCTTACCTCTTGCTACTTACAGTATTTTTTCTTTGTATTTGATTTTTTATTATTTGGTTATGATGATTATGACGTGTCTTGACTAACTCCTTTTTGTCCTTAATTTGATTGGTGACCTCTGAGCTTTCTGTACTTGGATGTTGTCTTTCACCAGATTTGGGAAATTGTCAGCCACTACTTCCTTAAATATCATTATCAGGCCTTCTGTTGCTCTTCTCCTACAGTAACTCCTCTTATGTAAAGGTTAGTTTGCTTGATGGTGTCCCATAATTCCCAAATTCATTATTCTTTTTCCTTGTTTTTCTTATTACTCCTCTAACTGGAAAACTTTAAATGTTGTGTATTCAAGTTCACTGAGCCTTCTGCTTGATGAAGACTGCTATTGAAATTTTTAATTGAATTTTTCCGTTTAGTTATGTTCTTTATCTTCAGGATTTATGTTTTTTATTGTTTCTATTTCTTTGTCAAATTTATTTTTTCATAAATTATTGCCTACATTTCATTTAATTTTCTATTAGTATTTTCTGGTAGTTCCCTGAGCTTCTTTAATATTATTATTCTGATTTCTAAACAACTTTGCAAATAATCCTATTTACGGTTAAGTCCTTATCTCAGTATTTTTTACATTCATCTTTTGTTTTATGCTTTTCTAATTTCATAGTTAAAATATTCCAGTAGCAACTGGTATGTCAGCTTTAGTGCTTGAGGAAAGTGTTATAATAACAGTCATGTAGAAAAACAATAATATGTCATTTCATATTCTATAAGTTAAATGATTCATTTCCCTCTGATTAAGAGTTTATTTTGAAAATTCTGGGAAGTTGTTGTTGACTTCTGCTTCCTGCTTTGTATCCAGATACCTTGCAGTTTTAACATGTATATTGCCTAGTTTGAAATATTCAGTGGCGTCTTGTGTAAGTTTTTTTCCACCTTTGGAAATAGAATATTGGAGTGGATAAGTCTGTATGACATGCTTGATTTTCTGCCAAAAAAGGCAGAATGATTCCCCACATCTCAATACTAACATTAAATATAAATGGTCTAAATGTTCCACTTAAAAGATACCGAGCTGCAGAATTGATAAGAATTCACCAACCATCTGATGCCTTCAAGAGACTCACCTAACTCATAAGTACCTCGGCGGGTGGATCATGAGGTCAAGAGATCGAGACCATCCTGGTCAACATGGTGAAACCCCGTCTCTACTAAAAATACAAAACATTAGCTGGGCATGGTGGCACGTGCCTGTAATCCCAG
>NW_016110961.1:3351-4467 GCF_001604975.1 Cebus imitator | reverse complement strand
TTTCACAACATTAAAAGGAGATTCTCACACTTTAGTTAGCATTAACCTACTATGGCCTGAAATATTCAAAAACATTTCTAGATGTACAACTACTTGTCAGAGAGAAAGTGATTGTATGTCTTTATTCTTGACTCTTAGAACTGCAACATTTTAGTAAATAAAAGTACTTTTGAACAATTTATAACAACAAAATCAGTGCCATTTTAACTTTGTTTATAGAAATTCATTACAATCTATATATTTTTGGAGATAATCAGGAAAGTTCATACTATTGTGTGCTTTTTTCATCAAAATACACTAAAACAGGTACCTCTTTTTAGAAGATAAACCATATTGAGAAAGGAAAAAAGAAATATCTTCAAAATATATTACTAAAAGCCTCTTTGAATAGAAATTATGCTAGTTTCTTCCAATATCAAAGAAAAGAAACTTCATTAAGAGAATCTCAAATGTGATGCATTATAATGGAGGGTAACCACTGACTCATTTTTTTTTTAATAAAGCAAATAGAAGGCATCAAAATTGGATTTCACCCAGAATTTAACTACAGGCAAAAATCTCTGGGATTACCTCCCTCTTCTTCAAGTAAGCTAGGATAGTTCATGTCTAAGACCCTTTAGAACATACAGAATATCATCTTCAAACAGAGAGTATGCACTCTTTAAATACTGTCTGAATATTGCTGCTTTGTGAGGGGAACAAGAAGACAGAGTAAACTCTAGACTGGTCCATTTCCCTTGTGGAAATTGAACTTCTGCATCAATAGGACCAAAAAAAAAGATCAAAGTAAGGCCTATCACAGAAAAAATGAAAAGCATACTTAATTTTGACAGGTTCTTAAATAGAAATAAAACTCAAGTTAATCATGATCATTTAATATATTATGGTAACTGTCAAGCACTAGCACATATTACAATAATCTGGCTGAATGCTCTTTAAGCATCAAATGCTTTAACAACATCCCATTGAACACAGTTAAATGAAAAGAAACATAATATGTGATCATAGATCCAGACCAAATAAACATTGATAATTATTTTGCTATATCAGTTGCTTTACAGCATTACACTGCATTTAAAAAAATAATTGGTGTTAATAATATGGAAACTAAATATT
>NW_016110961.1:0-1638 GCF_001604975.1 Cebus imitator | reverse complement strand
AGGGTTAAAATTGCATCAGAAATCCAAAGTCTGACCATGTACTTTAATCATTAACTGTGCCAAAATCATAACATTTGGTCAATGAATCACACCTGAATAAAATTTGAATGAATTAGATTTTAGTTAGAAATGCTTTGTCAGTACCAGAACTAATATGCACTTGTGAGGGGTTTTTTTTGTTTGTTTGTTTTGCCCCCTAGTGCCATGAGTTATATAAATGATTAATTGGTGCTAATTGATTTATTAACTTCGGAGCCCTGCAGGTAGTGGAGCACTTTATAGCAGAATTGCTATAGAAAAGAGAAAGAGAAACAGATAAACTTAGTAACAGACTGATATTTATCTTAAAATATCGTTTATACTCTGCAGAAAGAAAGAATCAATGAACAAAGAAAACAAATTTTAAGTAAAAACTATTGAAATTACCTCAGTATTTGGTAATGTATGCTGTTTTGGTCTAGTGTTTTCAGTAACATCATGGATTATAAAAAGGATATTCTGTAGGTGTATCACAAAAGCAACTTAAAGAGAAAATAAGGCTGGCTTTCATAGTTTCAAAGCATCTACCTTACATTCTTGTATTCCAACCATTTCCTACTTAAATCCAATTTTTTTTTAATTTATACATACTCAACTAATGTATGTCACAAAAAGATAATGTAATTTCCAAAAGGCCCTTTTTAAATACACATCTTATGCTTAGGAAGACTGTGTATGTGCACGTATCTGTGTATGTATATAGAATGTATTAGATAATTTGCAGATTAAAATCTTATTCTAATTGTGTGAAAATCATTTAAAAAGCAGTATATTAGGCTGGGAGCCATGGCTCACACCTATAATCCCAGTACTTTTGGATGTCCAGGCTGGTGGATCACCTGAGGTCAGGAGTTCCAGACTGTCTCTACTAAAAATAACAAAAATTAGCTGGACATGGTGGCGGGCACCTGTAATTCCAGTGACTCGGGAGGCTGAGGCAGGAGAAGCACTTGAACCTAGGAGGAGGAGGTTGCAGTGAGTCAAGATGGCACCACTGTACTCCAGCCTGGGCGACAAGAGTAAAACTCCATCGCAAAAAAAAAAAAAAAAAAAGCAGAATATTATGTTTTTCCCTCAATATGTCTTTCCCTGGTTTCACTTATATCAACCTAGATTCCAATTCCTCTGCATCACATTAAAGGACCTTTAATCTGATCCTCTCTGTGACAACATACATATTCTTTATGCTATAGCAATTTGAAGTTAATTTTGCTCCCAGACATGAAAGCTAACATTTTCACACTGATTCCTCTCCCTGGAAGTTAGCTCTGAGTTAAAGTCATGTCTGCAAAGGGACATTATAACAAAATTATTATGAAATTAAAGCTATCAAATAAGCCTGCTACATGCCTTCTAGGATTATGTAAAGAAGGTAATTTCTCTATCTTCATAAAGGATATGTGGCATCATTTTTGTAAGTCTCTAATGTTCTTGCCCATGAAGTATTTAACCCATTAGCATTATTTTAACAAATAAAAACAAGGAAACATACATATATGGAAAAGCTCGATATCGGTGAAGACAAATATTATTCAACAGGCAGAGCCAGTCCTGAGAGAGGAAAAGATCTGAACAGTTGGAGAATCATAGTCCTGAACA
>NW_016110960.1:0-1638 GCF_001604975.1 Cebus imitator | reverse complement strand
TGGATAGTTCTACAAGGAGAACTACAAAACACTGAAAGGAATGAGAGATGACATAAATGAAAGAAAAAAATATTCTGTGCTGTTGGATTGGAAAAATAATTATTGTTAAGATGGCCACACAGCTCAAAGTAATTTACAGATTCAATGTTATCCCTATCAAAATACCAACAATATTTTTCATAGAATTAGAAAAATCTATTTTAAAATTCATGTGTAACCACAAAAGAACCCAAATAGCCAAAGCAATCCTAAGCAAAAAGAACAAAGTCAGAGCTATTACATTACATGACTTCAAAGTATAGTAACAAAAACAGACGTTACTGGTACAAAAAGATACATATAGACTAACAGAATAGGTTAGAAAATGCAGAAATAAAGCCACAAAGCTACAAGTATCAGATCTTTGACAAAAATCAATAAATATATGCAATGAGGAAATGACTCCCTATTCAATAAGTGGTGCTGGGATAAACTGGTGAGCAATTGCAGAAGAGTAAAACTGGACCCCTTCCTTATATCTTATACAAAACGTAACTCAAGATGGATTAAAGATTGAAATGTAAGACCTCAAACTATAAAAATTCTAGAAAACCTAGAAAATACCCTTCTCAACATCAGCTTTGGCAAATAATTTTTGGCTAGGTCCCCAAAAGCAATTGCAACAAAACCAAAAATTGACAAGGGGGGTATAATTAAACTGAAGAGCCTCTGTACAGCAAAATAAACTGTCAGCAGTGTAAATAGACACTATGCATCTGACAAAGGTCTAATATCCAGAAACTAAGAGAAATTTAAGTTAAAAAATAAAAGACAAAAAACTCGGTTAAAAATGGGCAACAGACATGAACAAACACTTCTCAAAGAAGACATGCATATGGTCAACAAACATGAAAGAATGCTCAACATTACTAAGCATTAGAGAAACAGAAATCAAAATTACAATGAGATACCATCTCACACCAGCCAGAATGGCTATTATTAAAAAGTTAAAAAAATAACACATGCTGGTGAGGTTGTAGGAAAAAAGGAAATGCAGATGCAGTGTTGCTAGGTATAAAAACCAGTTAAGCCACTGTGGAAAGCAGTTTTGAGACTTCTCAAAGTACTTAAAACTACCATTCAGCCCAGCAGTTCCATTACTGAGTATATACCCAAAAGAAAACAAATTGTTCTACCAAAAAAGACATATGCACTGACATGTTGATTGCAGCAATACTCACAATAGAAAAAGACACGGAATCAACCTAGGTGCCCACCAATGGTGGAGTGGATTAAGAAAATGTGATACACATACACAATGGAATAATACACAGCCATAACAAAGAACAAAATCATATCCTTTCCAACAACATGGATGCAACTGAAGGCCATTATCTCATGCCAATTAATTCAAGAACAGAAAATCAAATACCACACATTCTATCTGATCAATCATCTGACCTTTAAAAAAAATCGATAAATATAAGCAAGGAGGAAATTACATCCTATTCAATAAATGGTGCTGGGATAAACAGGTGATTTGTATGCAGAAGAGTGAAACTGGACCCATCTAGTAGTCTCCACTGTGTATTGTTTCCATCTTTATGTCTATGTGTATGCAATAATATGTATACATTATAAACACTGTATACACATAGA
>NW_016110959.1:0-1639 GCF_001604975.1 Cebus imitator | reverse complement strand
TTTTGAGATGGAGTCTCAGTCTGTTTACCAGGCTGGAGTGCAATGGTGTGATCTCCACTCACTGCAACCTCTACCTCCTGGTTTCAAGCGATTCTCCTTCCTCAGCCTCCTAAGTATCTGAGATTACAGGCATTTGCCATCATGCCTGGCTAACTTTTGTATTCTTAGTAGAGACGAGGTCTCACCATGTTGGTCAGGTTGGTCTCGATCTCCCGACCGTGTGATCCACCTGCCTCAGCCTTCCAAAGTGTTGGGATTACAGGCATGATCCACCATGCCCGGCCTGTGTGTCTTTTAAGAAATGCCCATTCAGATCTTTTTCCCATGTGTAGTAGGATTGTTTCTTTTTTTTTTTTGCTGTTGAGTTTCTTCTGTATTCTGGTTGTGAATCCACTATCAGATGAATGGTTTTGCAGATATTTTCTCCCATTCTGTAGATTATCTCTTCACTCTGTTGCTTCCTTCACTGTGCAGAAGCTTTTAGCTTGATATAATCCCATTTGGCAATTTTTGCTTTTGTTGCCTGTGCTTTTGAGGTCTTACCACAAAAATCTTTGCCCAGACCATTGTCTTGAAGCATTTCCACACCGTTTTTCAAGTAGTTTCATAGTTTCAGATATTAAATTTAAGTTTTTAATTCATTTTGATTTGATTTTTTCATATGGTGAGAGATACTGGTCTAGATTTCCCAGCACCATTTTTTGAAGAGACTGTCTTTTCCCCACGTACGTTCTTGGCACTTTGATGAAAACGAATTGGCTGTAAACATGATGCTTGGTTTTAAACATTCGTACTCATTTTTGTGGTCATCTGGAATGCTATGTCATTGATTTCTTCTGATCTAATTATGTTTTTATGATGTCACATTAGTGGTATCATAAAAGTAGATGATATAAGTAAAATTCATGCTTAAATCTCAATGCTAATTTTAGTTAATAATGATAACTAAAGATAAATCACATTGCTTTAATTGAATTTAAAACCAATTTGCATTAGGAAATCAATGGCAGAGGAAGAGAAATAGGAATTTGATAAGGCGGTAGCTGGTTTTTCTAGATAATGTTTTTAAGTAATTATTCTGAAAATTACTTTTCTGATCTGTTTTTGTTGTTGTTCTCTGATTCAGTTCTGTTTGGCACCTCCTGGTATTTTGTTACCTCAAATGGTGGGTAGTGAAAGCTCGTAACCCTTGAAACCCTTACCCATTCATAGTGACTTGTTACCCATTCCTTTAAGCAACTTGCTTTCTTATTCTTTTTCTTTATTCAAAAGGCTTTTTTTTTTTTTAAGCACAAATACTTCATGACAAAGCTTTGTTTTTATTTTTGTTGTTTTTAAGTGGGTTCTCACTTTGTTGCCTAGGCTGGAGTGCAGTGGCACAATCATGGCTCACCGCATTCTGGACTTCCTGGGCTTAGGTGATCCTCCTCCGTCAGCCTCCTGAGTAACTGGGACTAAGGCATGTTCTACCATGCCCAGCTATTTTTTGTAGAGACAGGGTTTTGCCATGTTGCCCAGACTGGTCTTGAACTCCAGAGCTCAAGCAGTCTGCCCACCTTGGCCCCCCAAAGTGATGGGATTACAAGTGTGAGCCACTGTGCCAAGAAAAGGCTTAACTTTTTTTTTTTTTTTTTAAAGA
>NW_016110958.1:0-1640 GCF_001604975.1 Cebus imitator | reverse complement strand
AAAAAAAAAAAAAAAGTCAATGTGGGTTATTGAAGTTGCCTTCCAGGTTTGGACTATTTCCACTAAGCAGGCAAGGAAAATTCCCACACATTACAGTCTCTAGATAAAAGTCTTTAAGTAGTGTGCCACTGCAAAGGCTTCTCTTGAAAAAAGACACAGGTATGACCTCTGATTTCATTATTGTTTCTGAGATAGATGAGCTCCCATAGACAAGGCTGCGGTTTACCAGGTGTGCTCTGTTCAGTCTGTAGGTGAAGTTACCTTCAAATACCTAAAGCGGCTGTTTGCTCCTGCCCCACACTTTTCTGTTTTTCCATGTGAGTGTGTGTGTTAATGTTTTTTTTTTTTTTTTTTTAATTTCCCCACCCCCCCCATGTTAATGTTTTAAGGCATTGAACGTTGGCCTCTTTAACTAGCATTCATTGGATTTTCTGCATAACTCTCATTTTCTATAGGATTTGATATTGGTAGCTTTTACCTTATTGGCTATGGGATGATATGATGGTTTACAGTTGCCATGTATTACAGGAGTTGTATATATCAGTAGCGTGGACAATATGATTGGAGTGTGTTTGGATATTTTTGCATGCAAAATTCCAAGTTAAATGTAAAATAGATATAATTCTCTAATAACTGAATCTGTAGTTATTATGCAGTATGTTATCTATTATAAAATATATGGAGGCTGGGTGTGGTGGCTCACGCCTATAATCCCAGCGCTTTGGGAGGCCAAGGCCGGTGGATCACGAGGTCAAGAGATCGAGATCATCCTGGTAAACATGGTGAAACCCTGTCTCTACTAAAAATACAAAAATTAGCTGGGCTTGGTGGCGCACGCCTGTAGTCCCAGCTACTCGGGAGGCTGAGGCAGGAGAATTGCTTGAACCCAGGAGGCAGAGGTTACGGTGATCGCGCCATTGCACTCCAGCCTGAGTCACAAGAGTGAAACTCCTTCTCAGAAAAAAGAAATTGGCCATTTTTACATGTAATGGGTAAAAGTAAAATGAAAACCTTAACTGAATTTTATGAGTTTTAAAAAAAAAAAAAAAAAAAAATATATATATATATATATATATGGAAAATATAATACTTGAGTAATATTCAATGATCAGATAAAAGGTTGGGTATTTATAGAGAAAAATGGCATTAGCCTCTATTTTTACAGCTGTGGAAATCTAGCCTGTGTTTTTGTAGCTTCATTCATTTTCTTTTTCTTTGAGATGGAGTTTCACTTTTGTTGCCCAGGCTGGAGTGCAATAGTGTGATCTCAGCTCACTGCAACCTCCATCTCCTAGGTTCAAGTGATTCTCCTGCCTCAGCCTCCCAAGTAGTTGGTATTACAGGCATGTGCCACCATGCCTGGAAAATTTTGTATTTCTAGTAGAGATGGGGTTTTACCATGTTGCCCAGGGTGGTCTTGAACTCCTGACCTCAGGTGATCCACCCACTTCAGCCTCCCAAAGGGCTGGGATTACAGGCGTGAGCCACCATGCCCGGCTGCTTCATTCATTTTCATCAACTTTTGGATGCATCCTGTATTTGGAATTTATTTTAACAGAGTCATGTAGGAGGGAACATGGTTAGCAAAAGCACTCTACTTAGTGCCAGTAGGTTTGTATTTTGCACTTTTTTTTTTTTTT
>NW_016110957.1:0-1640 GCF_001604975.1 Cebus imitator | reverse complement strand
TTTTTTTTTTCCTGAGACAGGGTGTCACTCTGTCACACAGGCTGGAATGCAGTGGCACAATCTCAGCTCACTGTAACCTCTGCATCCCAGGCTCAAGCCATCCTTACACTTCAGCCTCCCAAGTAGCTAAGACTACAGGTATATGCCATCCTGCCCAGCTAATTTTTGTATTTTTAGTAGAGATGGGGTTTTACCATATTGCCAGACTGGTCTCAAACTCCTGGCCTCATGTGATCTACCCACCTTGGCCTGCCAAAGTGCTGAGATTACAAGTGTAAGCCACCATGCCCAGTCTAAACAGTAGTTTATAAGGCCTTTTGACATGTATTAGTTTATTGATCCCCAAAAATCTGAAGTTCAGAGAAATTTAATACTTTGCCCAAGGTCTCATAGCTGAGTTAGAAACCAGAATTGTAAACTAGATTTTTTTTTTTTTTTTTTTTGAGACAGAGTCTTGTTCTGTCACCAGGCGCTGGAGTGCAGTGGTGCGATCTTGGCTCACTGCAACCTCCGCCTCTGGGGTTCAAGCAATTCTCCTGCCTCAGCCTCTCGAGTAGGTGGGACTACAGACACACGCCACCATACCCAGCTAATTTTTTGTATTTTTTAGTAAAGACGGGGTTTCACCATGTTGTCCAGGATGGTCTCAATCTCCTGACCTTGTGATCCACCCGCCTCGGCCTCCCAAGGTGCTGGGATTACAGGTGTGAGCCACCACGCCCAGCCATAAACTAGATTTTTAAACTTCAGATTTCATTTATTTTGCATTTCATTAAGTTTCCTTAGTCCTGACTATCCTTTCTGAAGCATTTTCCTGGGTTTCTGAAAAGCTGAATGCTTATTTCACTGCTGATTCCTAGATTACAATTTCTTGTGTGACCTTTGCCCCGGCTGATTACTTCCTTTGTTGATTCTTTAGCATGTGTTAAATTCTCCTGAAGTTGCTTTTTGACCCCAACAAGTGACCCATTGCTGCCAATACTCCAGGGACAGTATTTCCCATGGAAAACCTAAACACCATCAACTTGCTACTACAATACAGCAGCATCATGGCTGCTACGTTTCCATCTCTTCCTGAAAGCGGAATGAAAGATACTGGGTGTGGCTGAACTAAAACTCCAACTAGTTGTAAATGTGAAAGTAAAGAAGCTGTATTGGCCAAGCAATTCTATACATTCAGTGCCACCTCAGTGTTTCTAAGCTCCTTGCTCCACCTCTAATGTTTCTATGTAAAAAACAGACATATTTGATGACTAACAATGGAGAGCATCAAACTAACCTGGTGAATACTAGAATTAAGACATGTCATGAGACTGACAGAGTATGTTTAAGTCAGAGAAAAAGAAATACTACTTTCCATTGAGGGTACGAAATACATCAAAGTCAGTATTCTGAGAAGTTGTACAGGGTTCTAGAAGTATAATCAAGAAGGAAGGATTCCGATGGTTCAAATATCTTCCTAGTAAGCAAATCCAAAATTCATTCATCACAGAATTGACACTGGTGTCACCTAGCAAATTTTCTCCTTTTTTTTATGAATTTGTAAAAATATGAAGAACTAATATTTCCATGGGCATATACATACTTCTTGTGGTCGGTTCATTCTTAAGCTGGAAGAGCTGTGCTTCCACCTTGGAGAG
>NW_016110956.1:0-1640 GCF_001604975.1 Cebus imitator | reverse complement strand
CAGCAGAAAAGGGCTACAGTTCTTAGCAGGAGAGGGGGCGAGGAGTTGTCAGGAAAGCTGCAGGTTACTTTGAGAGTCGTCCCAAATGCATTAGAGGAACTGTAAAAATCTGCCACAGAAGGAGCAATGATCCATAGTCAGAAAAGTTACTGCAGCTTAAACAGGAAACCCTTCTTGTTCAGGACTGTCATAGCCACAGTTTGCAAAAAGTGCAGCTATTGATTAATGCAATGTAGTGTCAATTAGATGTACATTCCTGAGGTCTTTAATCTGTTGTAGCTTTGTCTTTTTTCTTTTTCTTTTCATTACATCAGGTATATTGCCCTGTAAATTGTGGTAGTGATACCAGGAATAAAAAATTAAGGAATTTTTAACCTTTCAAAAAAAATAAAAATTAAAAATCATGGTGATTTAACTATAAAAATTCAAAGAAAAACTAAAAAAAAAAAAAGAAACATACACTATAAAAAGACAATCATCAACAAATACATTGAGGCAGTAATAAAATTTCCCAACAAAGAAAAGCCCAGGATCAGATGCCTTCACTAGGGAATTCTACCAAATATTTAAAAAAGACGACCAATATTCCTCAAACTCTTCTAAAACTTGAAAAGGAGGGAAGACTTTCAAATTAATTCTATGAAGCCAGCATTACCCTGATATCAAAGCCAGACAAAGATGTTATGAAAAGAACTACATTCTTGTCTGTGAGAAACAAAAGACAAAAAGAATTAAAAAAAAAAAGAGAGAAAGAAAAGAACTACAAACCAACATCCCTGGTAAGTATTGATGCAAAAATCCTCCACAAAATACTAGAAAACAGAATTAGCAGCACATCGAAAGGATTACACACCATGACCAAATGGGATTTATTCCTGAAATGCAAGAATGGTTCACCATGTGAAAATCAATGAATGTAATACACCACATTAACAAAATGACAGAAAAAAACATGGTTTTTTAAACTGATGTGGAAATACGTTTGACAAAATTCAAACGTATAAAAAAACTTTACTGATAAAAAAAAAAAAAACCTCAACAAACTAGGAATAGAAGAAAACTACTTTAACACAATAAAGGCCACATATGAAGAGCCCACAGTGAACACTACATTCCATGAAGAAGGACTGAAAGCTTTTCCTCTAAGATCTGGTATAAGGCAGGGATGTCCACTTTTGCCACTTCTATTCAACACAGTACTGGAAGATCTAGCCAGAGCGATTATGCAAGAAAAAACATAAAGTCATCCAAGTTGGAAAGGAAGAAGTAAAATAATCTCTGTTGGCAGGTGACAAGATCTTATATGTAAAAAGTCTTAAAGATTCCACGGCCGGGCACGGTGGCTCAAGACTGTAATCCCAGCACTTAGGGGGAGGTCAAGAGATCGAGACCATCCTGGTCAACATGGTGAAACCCCGTCTCTACTAAAAATACAAAACATGAGCTGGGCATGGTGGCGTGTGCCTGTAATCCCAGCTACTCAGGAGGTTGAGGCAGGAGAATTGCCTGAACCCAGGAGGCGGAGGTTGCGGTGAGCCGAGATCACGCCATTGCACTCCAGCCTGGGTAACAAGAGCGAAACTCCGTCCCCAAAAAACAAAACAAAACAAAACAAAAAAACAAAAATAAAGTTTAATTCT
>NW_016110955.1:0-1641 GCF_001604975.1 Cebus imitator | reverse complement strand
GAGAGAAGCCTCATAGCCTAGGGTTGGTGTGGATGACTGCATATATACGGAAGATATAGGGCCAGTGTGTTTTCTAGACATTTTAACATATACATCTCATATATACATATATACACATCTCATAAACACACACATATGTCTGGAGGGCTGTTTTCTTATCTGTCAGATGAGAGTGGGAATTATAAAATACCTAAATTGTTGACTATTGCACATGAAAATTGCATAGTTACGTATGTATGTCTCAGCACAGAAAAATAATGTGCTAAGCATGCATTACATTCCTCAGTAGACTTATGAACTTTTTATTAAGCTTTTTTATTCATTATCCTTGATATGATCCACAAATCCTCATAAAGATATTATATTTATATATAGATTCATAAAAAATTCCCAGTTTTGGTTTGACCATGGAGAACAAGGTTCGCGTTTGTACAATTGAACAATAGCTGCCTTTGCTAGTGATAGCCACAATACGGACTATGGGTGCCCCCTAAGTTTTTGGCTTGAGCAATTGAATAAGTGTTGCAATTTAAGGAAGTGGTAAAGACTAAGGGCAAAAAAACAAAAACAAGATTTGGATGCAAATCAAGAGTTATCTTTTGGTTTTGCTGGAGCTGAGATGATGTTCTATATCCAGGAGGATCTATAGACAGGCAGGCAGCTGAGTATCTGAGTTTGAAGCTTGGGAATGCGCAGGAGGCAGAGCTGAAGGCATACATTTTGAAGCCACTGTATGTAGGTTGAGATGTCTCAAGAGTCACCAGCAGCACTGTGTCCTCCAACACAGGGATGACCTTGCCTTTGTTGTGAAAGGTAAGCTTCACGTTATACCACAAATTCTTGGGAAAAAATGAAATTTTGGTAAGTCAAATTTCATTATACCTATACTGGACAAACTTGCTATTTCAAAACATCCTTTCATGAATTATTTCAAGAAGGCTAAGTTTTTTTTTTTCTTGTCACTTTTTCTTCCTTCTTTTATTTGTTGAGTTTGTCCAAATGTTGGTATTTGGGTCCTTTTTTCAAGCATTCTTGCATTGTCTTTCCTGTAAATGAAGGTGTTAAAAAGGGATTCATACTGCTACAGTAGGTAGCTAGTCAGACATGAACAGGGCAGGAGAGGCTCCCCCACCCACCGCCAGGAATGTCAGGGGGCCATCAGGTGATGTTCAGGCGGTTGTTAACTGTTTCTCTAAAATAATAATTGGTCTAGTCAGTGCAGGGAAACACAGTCTCCCTATAGAAAGGAAAAACCTGAAACTGGTGATCAGTAGCTTCCTGATAAGATCTCAGCAGTTGGATGAGTGGACTCACACTTGTCCCCTAAGAGGCGAAGTGTTGGAGTTTAACCGGTTTTGACCTCCTAAGGGACATTCGGCTGGTAAGGGAAGACCGTCTCAAGTGAGCACAGGTACAACGCCAATGAACACACTGCGCATGCTCCGGTCCCAAGCACTGACAGGCCACTGCGCATGCGGACAGCCTATCCCATGGGAAGAATCAAAAAAGGGACGCAAGACCCCAGAAGCATGCCAACATGTAAAACCCCAAGTCAAAAGGTCAAACTTCTAAGTCGCCTGCTTGGCCCTCTTCCAAGTGTACTTTCCTTCCTTACGTTTCCGCTATAAAGCTTTTTTATTT
>NW_016110954.1:0-1642 GCF_001604975.1 Cebus imitator | reverse complement strand
CAAATCTATAAAAGGTTTACTACAACAACAAAACCCTAGCCTAGGTTAATATTCATAAAACCCTACAGGCCATAGGGGAAGAAGAGAGCTATTTTTAATTAGTATAGGGGAAAAAAGACAAATTTTCAAGAAAATCTCACGGGCATGATAAATACTATAATATTAAGAATGTGAACCAAGGTTACTTATCTCTCCTTTGAAAGGAAACAAGAGAAGAAATAAGCTTAATTGAAGCACAGAAGAAAACTAAGGATCAAGTGCTAAGATGAGCTAAGGTTGAGAGACCAAAGGCATTGGCTGTGGTGGTATCTGATGGTTCCAAGCATGGAGATCCTGGGGACCATTGATTCAGTAATATAGACACTTACATAGAGAGATATTTCACAGCTTATATTCTTTTTGGAATGAAAAAGAGTAGGAGTAATTTACAAATTATTTACATGTATAAATATGCTGAATATTGGTAAAGTATTCCATGTCTTAATACATAATACTGAAGAGAGTGTACACTCATTATGAAAAATCTCATGTGTCCCTGTATTGGTCAGGGTTCTCCAGAGAAACAGAACCAAGAGGATAGATACAAATACAGATATATAGGTAGATTCAGAGATGTCTTCATGTATCTATATGTCTTATATATAGAGATATACATCACATATTTACATATAAATCTTATATATAGATGCCTTATAGTTTTATATATACATAATAGATGTATTTCATATACATAGATCTCTCTCTCTCTACACACACACACACACACAGTAATTTGTTATAAGGAATTGGTTCACATGGAGACCAAGCAGTCCAAAATCTGTTGTCTGAAGGCCTGAGAACTAAGACAGCTGATGACCTAAGTTTTAGTCCAAGCCTAAAGGCAAAAGAAGACCAATGGCCTCATTTAAAGACAGCCAGGCAGAGAGAGTGAGTTCTTTCTTGCTTAGCCTTTTCTTCTATTTGGACCTTCAGCATATTGGATGAGGTCCCACCATACTGGGGAGAATATCTGCTTTAATCAGTCTACCAACCAAAATGATAATCGCACCAAGAAACACCCTGGCAGACATGCCCAGAATAGTGTTTAACCAAGTATCTGGGCATGTTGTGGCCCAGTCAGGTTGACATAAAAAATTAACTGTTAGGATTCCTTTCCTAAGGAAAAGTGTCATAGTTCTAACTGGTTATAGCAGAGTTACATTTAAGCAACACAGATGTTTGATGTTTGGGAGAAACCTGGAAGTAGTAAGTAGATAAGAGTGCAGCCTCCTAAGCTATACTCCCTGAATCCAAAGCCTGTCTCCACTGTTAATATCAATAGGCCCTTGAGTTGACTTATTTAAATTCTCCATTACTTTATCTGTAAAGTTCATATAATAATAATGACAAATTCATAGACTTATTGTAAGGATTGAATTTGTTAATTCAAGTTCTTTAATCAGTGCCCTACATGTTCTAAACGTTTGATGAATCTTAATTATTTTAAATGTTTATCCAAATTTCAAAAAATTATGAAATAAATTTTTACCTGGTCAGACACACTAATGGTAGCATCTAGAAGCATATTTTGGGAAGAAGAAGGCTAAAACACAAGGGGTGGCAATAAAGAGTGTTGTTATTTACCTCCATGAGGTGTAAAGAT
>NW_016110953.1:0-1642 GCF_001604975.1 Cebus imitator | reverse complement strand
GAGTTTTGCTCTGTCGCCTAGGCTGGAGTGCAGTGGTGCAATCTCAGATCACTGCAACCTCTGCCTCCCAGGTTCAAGCAATTCTCCTGCATCAGCGCCCTGAATAGGTGAGACTACAGGCGCACACCACCACACCGGCTAATTTTTGTATTTTTAGTAGAGACAGGGTTTCGCCTCTTTAGCCAGGCTGGTCTCAAACTCCTGACTTCGGTTGAGCCACTGTGCCTGGCCAATTTTATTTCTTTATATTCCTGCTTTATATTCACCATATTCTTTATATTTACTATAAAAAGGTGAAATAATTTACTCTGCTACTTCAAGGTGATCTTGAAAGTTTAATAAAGTGAAATATTAACTCTTTTTTTTTTTTACTTTTTACAGATGGTTCCAATCCCTATACATTGAAGCTTTGCTTTTCTACATCATCCCATTTATAAGAAGAGAAGAGCATGTTAGAATTTATGTTCACCTTTATTATAATTTCAAAGCTACACTTGATTAAAAAATAATCTAAAATGGTTGATCTCATGTTGCCTTGCTTACTTTAAGATCCTGTTCTGTAATAAACATATTTTGCCTTGAGTAAATTTGTTGTAAACTTAAATATTGAATTGTTTTCATTTTAAGATAGAATATCATAATATAGACTATCTACAGCCACATTGTAGATTATACAGATATATGATTTCTAACCTTATTACTGTAATTTTTCTTCCACAGTAAAAATATATTTGCATTCTTAATGCTAATTATCTGCAAGTATTTTTCCATTGTGTAAGAGATTAATGCAGGTGAAAGTATTGCATTTTAATATAGAATTCCTATTATATGTTTAGATGTTTATGTTGCAGTTACCCAAACATAACTTGTATTTATTATTTTAATCAAGTTTGAGAATAACGTTGCATATGTTGAATTTTAAGTACTACAGATTTAACTGATTTTATATTTCTGAAAAGCTAACAGACATGGATACACTTGTACAGTACACATTCAAATTTATTTAAATTGGTGTATTTTTTTTAAGTCACTGTCCATGTGTATTGACATGCCTCTGTTTCTAGTCCAGTTTGGAGATTTTATAAAGTTATAACAATGAGTTAACGTGTTCATTTTCATTTGTTGCATATGACTTAAATACATCCAGTATTTGGCATTGAGGTTTTAATAGAGGTTATGATTAACAATTCCTCTTATAGAGAATAATCTGGGATCCATCGACGGGCTTCAGAGAATCTGTGAACCCCCTAAAATTGTATGTAGAAGTTAGGATATTTACATTTTTATTTTTTACTCTTGGACCCATCAGTAATATGTATTTTTCTATGTGGTGCAAGATTTAAGGATCTGATTTTATTTTGATTCCAAGCAGATAGCTATTTGTCTCAATACCATTTATTAAACATTCTTTCTCCCACTGGATTTTTTTTCTTTTTAAAATAATACATCTTATATATAGGCAAGTAAGATTTAAGGACCAAACATGGTATTAAGAGACTATAGCACAATTGCCATCAAGTTCATAGCTTTTTTACAATAGAAAAGCTGATGTGGCCATTTTGTCTTCATCTTTAAAAGAAGGGAGAGTGTGTATCATCTGCCTAGCATAACTGATATCCATAGTTGGCAATAGCAGTTTTGT
>NW_016110952.1:0-1643 GCF_001604975.1 Cebus imitator | reverse complement strand
CGCACCTTCTCCAGGCTGAGGTGGGCTCCTCAGCATGGCTAGCCCATGATGGGGGATGTCAGTGTGTCCATGGGACACATCCCTGCTGCCTGCCTGGTCCTCATCCCCCTCCCTCCCCACCTTGGTTAAGTTCTGCTCCAAAGGCCCCGGTCCAGCACTCAGGATACTTGGATCCGTTCCTGGACTTGCCCCCGCTGCTTTCTGTTCTCCTGAGCCACTTGGTCTCTTTTAGCCACAGTGTTAGCTGCTATGAGGGGAGGAGGCTTATACTGAAGTGAAGAAGCTTTTTCCTTCATTCAAAATTAAAAAATAGAAAAGCGATGAATGTCATATTAATTAATTAAACCCCAATGAGAGCGTGTCATTCAATGGGTTTCAGACATGGAACTTGTCTTTCCTCTGCAAGGATTCCAAGAAAGAGGCTCAAAAAGAGCTTGTTTTCTGCATGGTGAGAACAGCAGCCCCCAGCTGAGAATAAGCAGGAGAGCCTCAGTTTCATCAGGAAAACAGACCAGGCTAGTGTAGAAGTCCTCCTGGCAGACACTCTGAGAAGGGTGGAATTAAATAAACATAAACTTGAAATTAACGGTGCTGACAATGGTGATGTTAGCTCACAACTAAGCTGCAGTGCAGGAGACATCAGGTGACCGTGGTGAATCATAGCTGCTGTCATTATGTGTGAGGTGTACCCATTTTCTTCCTAAGTGCACGGGAAGTCTGGGTCCCTGGAGGATGGCATGCACATCTCTCTGGACTTTGGAAGCTTTGCAGAAGAGCTCTCTCATTAGTCCTGATGAACTAAACCAGTAGAGGAGGGCATCTCAGCCTGGAGACACTTTTACAGCAGTTGCACCTGCCCCGCCTCCCTGCACTGTGTGTGTGAACTCTCTGTGCTGGGCTGAGCAGGGTGGATTGGGTCACACTGGCACAGAATGGGGCTGGACTCTCTGGTCCTCAACTTCTGAGGTGACAGGAGCTGTGATGTCACCTGGGCCAAGTCTCCTCCACCAGCTGGGGGCAGCAGAGCTGCAGCCAAGAGCAGTCAGGAGCTAGGCTGGGGCTGCCCAGGGGGCCAAAGAGAAAGCCCAGCCTGGGGGTCAGCAGGTGTCCAAGAATCAGTCTTGAAAGTGAAGACAGTTCATCCTATCCCCTGGGGCTGCAGTGGCCACGTTCTGAGGCTCAGGCTCATACACTGTCCCCCAGGACACTGACAGAAGCCCGCCACAGTGAAGGCCTCACCTGGGAAATGCAGCTAGAGGATCCTGGCCCAGGTGTCAGCCTAGGCAGCCTCTTCAGGAAGGGGATACACTGGGAGACGTCCCGAGGTCAAGGTGCTCTAAGAGTGTGAGGGGATGGGCTCCCAGGGCCTGAGTCCCTCACCCAGGATGGCCGCCTGAGCCTCCTGCCACTGTCAGGGCCTTGTTCCTCCCTGTCCAGCAGTGTCCTGGGGAGCTGAGCCCTCTGTCCTGGACACTTCCAGATACACTCGACCCCTGCTCCCTCTGCCTCTCCTTCCAGCTCCAGGCAGACTCTGACTCAGGGGGTGGCTCCGTGCTCAAGGGAATCTCAGGTGGGTGGGGTGAAGATGCATTTGGGGCCCTGTTCCCTGCATGGGGCACCCCCAGTCTCCTCGAGGACATGCT
>NW_016110951.1:0-1643 GCF_001604975.1 Cebus imitator | reverse complement strand
CACTGCCTAACTGAAAGTTAGCATTTCCTTCCCCCAAGAATGTCGACAGCAAACCACAGTAGTATTAGTGGCGTTCTTGACTTTGTCACCAAAAGAAGCACAGATGTTTTCATATCGCATTAGTCAGTGTACTACCTCCAGAGATCGTTTATATCCAGGACCACTTCCAAGCTAAGATGCTGATTAGACCTGTCCCTAGCTCTCATTATTTAGTGCATTAATGAAGAAATACATTTGTTACTGTATCAGAAGCATGTTTTTAATATTTTGATAACTATGTTTCAACATAATCGGAATTCTTTGTAATCTAATGTATTTTTATTCTGTGCATTTAGAAGACCTGCTCAGAGAAGAGGCCCACGGCTCAGAAAGGTCAGGAGTCTTTGATCATGAGGATTGTAAAGGGTTGAGGGTCCCAGGAGGCCTAATGGATGGCTCCCAAGCCCCATAAACGGCCAGCCTTTCACAACTCCATACTGCATGAAAACCCAAGTTTTAGCCAGGCACGGTGGCTCAGCACTCTGGAAGGCTGAGACGGGTGGATCACCTGAGGTCAGGAGTTCAGGACCAGCCTGGCCAACATGGTGAAACCCTATTCTACTGAAAACACAAAAATTAGCCAGGCAGGGTGGCATGTGCCTGTAGTCCCAGCTACTTGGGAGGCTGAGGCAGGAGAATAGCTTGAACCCAGGAAGCGGAGGTTGCAGTGAGCCGAGATCACATCATTGCACTCCAACCTGGGACACAGGGTAATACTCCATCTCAACAAACAAACAAAAAAAAAGGAAAAAAACCTGAGTTTTCACTTTCTCCAACAAAATGCTGGCAATACTGCACCTGCCCCCACCCAGGATCCAGCTCCTAGGATGAGTAGGGGCTGCTCCTTCAGCCAGGGAGCAGCCTGTAGTATTCCGTAGTGCCCAGGCCCTGGCATGTGCCATCATCACACAGTGCCAGGCCTGCCATCCACAACGTCTCAGAGCCATGCACCCACCAGATCTACCTGTCTCCTGGGTCCTCTGTAACCCTTAATCAAAGTCCACCCACCCATTTTCCAGGTGCCATAGTTGTAGTCTGAGAGGTGGGGAGCCAGGATCGCAGAGCTAAGTTAGTGGCATCCCCAGAATCACCCCTACTCCAGGCCCCTTCTTCCCATTGGCCAGGCTGTTCTCCCTGGAGGGTCCCACACTGCCTCCCTTACATTCCACAGGCATCCTCGAGAGGGGACACAGCTGCAGGTCCTACGGTCCTGCACAATCATTGCACTGCCCCGAGCCTTACTTTCTTCATCTGTAAAATGGGTATGGTTTTACCAGGTCTGGGACAAAGTGCAAAATTTAAGGAGGTGCTCACTAGCCTGAACTTGGATGTCCCTTCCCGCCCAGGGATATAAGTGGCTCACGGGAAAAAAGAATAGGAAAGAAGTCCACATGGGCGCGGGAGGTAGTGACGTCCACTCTGCTGCACTGTCTTTCCATATAGCTCAGCCCCAGCATCCTTTCTGCAAAGCAGAACTAGCGCCGGACACAGTGGCTCATGCCTGTAATCCCAGCACTTTGGGAGGCCGAGGGGGGTAGATCGCTTGAGCCCAGGAGTTCAAGGCCAGCCTGAGCAACATAGTGAAGCCCCGCCTCTACTAAAAA
>NW_016110950.1:0-1643 GCF_001604975.1 Cebus imitator | reverse complement strand
TGCATTTTAATATTTGTTTCCTAATCCAAAGGTGCAAAGATATTTTTCTATTTGTGTTATATGAACGTTATGGCTTTACCTTTCATAATGTTCTGATCCACTTTCAGTTAATTTTTGTTTATGGTGTGAGGTGTGTGTCCATATAAATAGGTAGATCAGTCAATAGACATATACATAAAAACAGTTTATTTTTCAATAGAGAATTTTAGTTATTCCAGCCCATTTAAAAAATCTTTCATTTAATCGCTGAATTTTATTAGTGCTTTTTACAAAAATTAATTTACCACATATGTGGTTTTATTTCTGTACTCTTTTCTGTTTTAATGGTCTATCTTTCTATACTTATGATAACGGCATTCTGTCTTGACTAATGTAGCTTCATACTACATTTTATAATCTGAAAATGCAAGTACTTCAACATTGTTCTTACATTTTTCCAGTTTTTGCACCAGTGTCCTTTTTTGTTTTGGATTCAAGACTCAAATCAGTACTACATTTCATTTATTCTTCATATCCCCTTAGTCTCCTCCAGTCAGTGACAGCTTTTTAGGCTTTAAGGTCTTTTATGACCTTGACACTTTTAAGAAGTATTCATTAGTTATTTTTTATAATGTCTCTTGATTTCAAGTTTGATGGTTTTCTCATGACTAGAGAGGAGTTACAGATTTTTTTTAAAAGAGTACCAGAGAAGTGATGTGTCTTTCTCATTGCATAATAACAGGGGTTGCAGTATGTCAGCATAATTTATTGATGATATTAACATTGATCATTTTTTGTTGAGGTGGTTTCTCCTCTTTAAAGTTAGGTGAGCTTTTTCTCCCTTTTCATAGTCTATTATCTGGAATTCAGTAATAAGTCCAGCTGACACTCAATGAGACTAGAATTAAGCTCTACTTCTTGTGAGAAGGAGTATTAAATAGCTTTTAAAACTTCACAGCAATTAGTAAATATTTTGGAGGCAATATTTTGAGGCTTTGCAAATTTCTTAAATTAGCCAATGACTAAATGTAAGTTTCCAACTATTATTGTAGAATTGTCTATTTCTCCCTTCAATCAATTTTTGTTTCACATATTAGATTTGGGGGCTTTGAAGTTAAGTGTGATATATTTTCCTAAATGTTACATTTTCCGGATTGACTGTTTTATCATTATACCATGCCCTTCATTATCTAAAAGAACAATTTTTGTCTTAAGTCTATTTTGTCTGTTATAAATATTAGACAAAATAAAACAACTCTCTTTTGGGTACTATATCCCTATTATCTTTTTCCATCCTGTTACTTCCAACCTATTTATGTCTTTTAATGTAAATTGTGTCTCCTGTAGGTCACATATAGTTGTATCTTTTTAAAAAATCCATTCCACTAATATTGCCTTTTAATTAGGGTGTTTAATCCAGTTACAATTATTTTAGTAATTTATAAATTGGTATATACTGCTATTTTTCTAATGGATTCTTATATGTCTTATTTTTCGCTTTATCTATTCTTCCATCACTGCTTTTTTGTATTAAATAGATATTTTCTGGTATACTTCACCCAGCCTGGAGTGCAGTGGCATGATCTTGGCTTACTGCAACCTCCACCTCCTGGGTACAAGTGATTTTCCTGCCTCAGCCTTTGGAGTAGCTGGGATTTCAGGTG
>NW_016110949.1:0-1644 GCF_001604975.1 Cebus imitator | reverse complement strand
TTCTTTCTTTCTTTCTTTCTTTCTCTCTTTCTTTCTCTCTCTCTCTCTCTCTCTCTCTCTTTCTTTCTTTTATCATCACCTATAAATTCCATGAGAGCAGAAGGGGCAGATCTAAGTTTTGTGGGACCTCTCATTGTCTCTTTAAATTCTATTTGGTAGGGGCAGAATTGCTCTACGACTGCTGATGACTTGGGTAGACTAGTGATCTCAAGGTCACATTCAGACAATCAAATATCATTTGAGTTGCACAAAATGGCCTCCATGCAGATTTTAGCATTCCAAGTCCCAGGTAATAGTTAAAACTCCAAAAACAATTTAGCTTTCAATCTTCCTTCCTTCCATGGCTGGGCCCTGTCTCACCCAGGAAGCTTGCCCTGGGAAGGGATCACGGTCCTTTTCCTCTCCCTCCCTCTGCTCACCTCCTTCCCTTTGTTTGCTGCTGTTTTCCTCCATACCTGGAATGAAGCCCAGAAAGGGGAGAAATATGAGGATAAAACAGTTCTCACGTGGCTGGGCAGCCTGAGCCCTTTGGGCCAGACAGCTGGTCTCCCTGGAGCAGCCTGGCTGATGATTAAATCTGCCCTTTCCATGAGCACCACAAAGGCCTCCAGCTGGGCTACTCTCTCCTGTGGTTCCCTTAACCCAAGCCGAAGCGTCTCTGTCCTCCAGGTGGCCTCATACGATTCCTTCCCCAGCTCCTGGGATTCTGGAGGTGGCACGTCCAGTCCCTCTGCTGAGGTCTTCAGTCCATGCCTTCAGGCCCCAAGACCACCCCACGCTACCTCACACCTGTTTCATTCCCCACAGGGCCCTCATCTGGTCTTAGGACATGCCCCCTTGCTCTGCCACCATAATATCCATTGGTTAAAATATTCTGGCACTGTCCTATGTCCTTTGCATTTATTACCAAATTCATGCTCACAACCAGGTAGGTATACTTGGTAGGCTATATCCACGGGTATTTCCTGTAAAATTTCTGCCCCTGGTTTTGCTATCACAAAACCCTGCATGCACATTTCATTCGTCATTGATTTTGGGTGCGGAAACAGGAATCAGGAGCTTGAGGCTTTATCTTGGCTTGACCATGAGCTTACTGTGAGGCTTAAGGCAAGTCAGCCATACCTCTGGGCCTCAGTTTCCACAGCAATAAAATAGGGAAGTAGAATGGACTCATCCTTACCAAGGTTCCTTTTCACAGTAAAACTCCACGACTTAAGAAATAATTCTAGGATAAAGGAATGCATGTAGGCATCTGGGGACAGGAGGGGAAAGCTGGTTAGGATGTGGGGCCTGGAGAAGCTTGGCAGTCCAGACACAAGTAACCCTTAAAGGTCTTCAGCATCTTTCAACTTTGAACAAACTTAAATATGGATCTAAAACGCCTTGGAGTCCAGGGCTTTGTCGATTGCTTCTTTCACAACTCTAATGAGAAATCTCATTAAAAAAAGAGGCTTCAGTCCATGGTTTTAAGAACCTTAAAAACATTTGTCCGCCTGACTCATTAACTCCACTACCAGAAATAGATTTTAAGAAATAATCAGAAGCTTACACAACTCCCTTTGTTCCATCTCTGCTCACATGACACCTCCTTAGAGAGGGTCTTGACCTGGGTGATAAACTGGCCCCTCTCTTCTCACTGTGCCT
>NW_016110947.1:0-1645 GCF_001604975.1 Cebus imitator | reverse complement strand
ACTTGAGCACATCACAGCCTAATAGAAGCTGATCAAGAAGAATCAGCTCAAGCACTATCTATAACTATTGCACTAGGAATTTACTTTACCTATCTACAAATATCAGAGTACTCTGAAACTTCCCTTACCATTTCTGATGGAATTTATGGCTCCACATTCTTTATAGCTACAGGCTTCCATGGCCTTCATGTTATCATTGGAACCACTTTCCTTGCCACATGCTATGTTCGCCAACAACTATATCACTTCACATCCAACCACCATTTCGGCTTTGAAGCCGCCGCATGACACTGACATTTCGTATATGTAGTATGACTATTCCTCTATATTTCTATCTACTGATGAGGATCCTATTCTCTTAGTATAAATAGCACCACTGACTTCCAATCAATAGGCCTCGATAAGCTTGAGAGAGATTAACCTAGCACTAACCCTAATAACTAATATTCTACTAGCCTTACTATTAATTACCATTACATTTTGAATTCCACAATTAAATTCATAAGCAGAAAAATATAATCCGGATGAGTGTGGATTTGACCCTACAACCTCTGCCCATCTGCCCTTTTCTATAAAAATTTTTCCTAGTCGCTATCACATTTCTTCTTTTTGACCTAGAGATTGCCCTACTGCTACCCCTACCATGAGCAACCCAAACAAATAACTTAATACTAACAATCAACATAATTCTCATTCTACTTATTTTTCTTGCACTAACGTTAGCCTACGAATGGACCCAAAAGAGATTAGATTGAATCAAGTTGGTATATAGTTTAATAAAAACAAATGATTTCGACTCATTAGATTATGATAAATCATATACTCCAAAGTGCCTTTCATTTACATTAATACTGCACTAGCATATTTCATATCTTTACTGGCATTATTAATCTACCGATCTCACCTAATATCATCTCTACTATGTTTGGAAGATATAATATTATCCCTATTTATTATAGCAACACTCACAACTTTAAATATACACTTAATATTAATATATATAATACCTATTATCCTACTATTACTTGCCACGTGCGAAGCTGCAGTAGGTTTAGCCTTATTAATCTTAATTTCTAATCTGTATGGTCTACATTATGTGCCAAATTTAAATTTACTTCAATGTTAAAAATTATCTTACTGACAATCATATTTCTAATAATATGACTTTCAAAGAGTCATATAATAGGAATATAATAACCTGCAGTCTATTAATTAGGGCTTTTACCCTTATACTCCTATATCTACCAAGTAGTTCATGTAATTTATCACTGACCCATTAACATCACCTCTCCTAGCCCTAACAACCTATTACCACTAATAATCTTAGCAACATAACATCTCTACAACAATTCCCTCCCACAAAAAAACTATATTATCTCAATATTAATTCTTTTACAAATCTCCCTAATCATAACATTTACAGCTACAGAACTAATCCCATTTTATATCTTATTTGAAACTACCCTAATCCCTACCTTAGTTATTATTACCCGCTGGGGGTATCAACCGGAGTGCCTCAGCGCTGGTTCATACTTCTTATGAAGTATGAACTGGCAGGATCTCTTCCATTACTTATTACACTCCTCTATCACTTAAGCAGCTTAGGATCCTTAAATATACTGGCAATAATAGTTAATACCAAAGA
>NW_016110946.1:0-1645 GCF_001604975.1 Cebus imitator | reverse complement strand
AAAGCTAGCAGAAGACAAGAAATAACTAAGACCAGAGCAGAACTGAAGGAGATAGAGACACAAAAAAACCCTTCAAAAAAAAAAAATCAATAAATCCAGGAGCTGGTTTTGCAAAAAGATTAACAAAATAGATCACTAGCCAGATTAATAAAAAAGAAAAGGGAGAATAATCACATAGATGCAATAAAAAACAATAAAGGGGATATCATTACTGATTCCACAGAAATACAAACTACCATCAGAGATTATTACAAACAACTCTATGCACATAAACCAGTAAACCTGGAAGAAATGGATAAATTCCTGGACACTTGCACCCACCCAAGCCTAAACCAGGAAGAAGTTGAAAACTTGAACAGACCAATAACAAGGACTGAAGTTGAGGCAGCAATTAATAGTCTGTCAACCAAAAAAAGTCCAGGCCCAGATGGGTTCACAGCTGAATTCTACCAGATGTACAAAGAGGAGATGGTACCATTTCTTCTGAAACTATTCCAAACAATACAAAAAGAGGGAGTCCTTCCCAAATCATTTTATGAGACCAACATCATCCTGATACCAAAACCTGGCAGAAACTCAACAAAAAAAGAAAGCTTTAGGCCAATATCCATGATGAATATAGCTGCAAAAATCTTCAATAAAATACTGGCAAACCAATTGAAACAGCACATCCAAAAGATTATCCATCACGATCAAGCAGGCTTCATCCCCAGGATGCAAGGCTGGTTCAACATACGCAAGTCTATAAATGTAATCCACCACATAAACAGAACCAAAGACAAAAACCACATGATTATCTCAGTAGATGCAGAGAAAATTCAACAGCCCTTTATGCTAAAACTCTCAACAAACTAGGTATTGAAGGAACGTATCTCAAAATAATAAAAGCTATTTATGACAAATCTACAGCCAATATCATATGAATGGGCAAAAACTGGAAGCATTCCCTTTGAAATCTGGCACTAGATAAGGATTCCCTCTCTCACCACTCCTATTCAATATACTATTGGAAGTTCTAGCCAGAGAAATTAGGCAAGAAAAAAAAGGGGGTATTCAAATAGGAAAGGAGGAAGACAAATTGTCTCTATTTGCAGATGACATGATTGTATTATTTAGAAGACCCTATCATCTCAGCCCAAAATCACCTTAAACCGGTAAGTAAATTCGGCAAAGTCTCAGGATACAAAACCAATGTGCAGAAATCACAAGTATTTCTATACACTAATAACAAACTAACAGCCAAAGCATGAGTGAATTCCCATCCACAACTGCTACAAAGAGAATAAAATACGTCGGAATATAACTAACAAAGGATGTAAGGGACCTCTTCAAGGAGAACTACAAACCACTGCTCAAGGAAATAAGAGAGGACACAAACAGATGGAGAGACATTCCATGCTCATGGTTAGGAAGAATCAATATTGTGAAAATGGCCATACTGCCCAAAGTAATTTACAGATTCAATTCTATCCCCATCAAGCTACTAATAACCTTCTTCACAGAACTGGAAAAAACACCTTAAACTCCATATGGAACCAAATGAGAGTCCACATAGCCAAGACAATCCTAAGCAAAAAGAACAAAACCAGAGACATCATGCTGCCTGACTTCAAACTATACTACAAAACTACAGTAATCAAAACAG
>NW_016110945.1:0-1645 GCF_001604975.1 Cebus imitator | reverse complement strand
AAAAGGTAAATATATAATATCTATGGTATAAAATGGTACAGCATTTCATATTTATCTTTTTATTTCTATAAAATTTTATATATCTTTTTATGCTTATGAAAAGATACATATATAATATTTACCTTTTTCCATATGCAATTAAAATTATATCTCCACATATCTCCATACTTGGCATAAAATAGGATTTTATTTATTCTAATTTTGACAAAGTATGACAATATATGACAGCTTATTTATACTTTTATTTGAAACTGAAGTTTCAAAAACATCCATTTTTTTCTCCCTTTGTGCTTGAAAACCTCATTCAGAATAACCTATAGAAGAAAATAATTTGAAATAAAACATTTTAAATGTTTAAAACTTGGTTTATAAATAATATTTGTATCATTTACAAACTTGGTTTTCTTCTACTTGATGTAAAAAAATCAAACATCCCTTGCATTAATTTTTTCTAAAAGATCCTTTTTATTTTGTCTTATATTTGGGAAAATATGTAAGAAAATAATTCAGTCAATACAGGTAATATACCAAAACTGTCAAGCAAGATACAGAGGATAAAAACGATTATGCATTTTCGTAAAAAATAGTATTACATACCAATATCTCTTTCATTATTTTTCAGTATATGTGTATTCATCTTTATGATTCAGAAATTAGTGTTCATTGAGCTATAATTGCTCACATACAGTAATAAGCCGAGGTGGAAAATTGACAATCATCATGGTAATTATATCAATTAAATTGGATACCTCAATATTCTCTCTTGATTCAAATTAAATGCATCTGAATTATTCAATTGATTGTCAGCATTAGTCAAGTTATTGGTTCTGACAACACAACTCAAAATATCCTATATGATATTTTGCTCCATGAAAACACGCTATTCTATTTTATAATATGATGTGAGGTACAAACCATGATCAACATGTGCTTAAACATTGCAAAGTTGAGCTCATAATATTTTTTGACATATGAGTGATGGGTAATGCCTAACACTAACTGTCTTTTCAGATGTGACCTGCCATCCAGCTCGTCAAATGGCTCGATCAAAAAATCGGTTTGATGGGCTCGTTCCTTCATGGAGTGGAGAGAAACATCTCAGGATGCAAAGTTTTGTAATACCTTCTGGCAATTAACATAAAATCTATTTCATACTATATTTTCTTCTCATAATCATCTAAGACAATGGAAGATTCAGATGAGCCTTATTTTTGATTGGCATAAGACTTGTTGCACAATTTTTTACTTATTAGCATGCCTATTATATTATCTTACAAATGACACTAAATTATCAAAGGGCCCTATTTATTATTGAGCCGAATTGTCTGGTAGGTCTATTTAGTTTTAATATTCATGTTTAAGAAATTATATGAATATGTATATACTCACACACATATACATGTGTTTGTGTATGTGTGTGTGTGTGTATAGTTTTTTTGTTAATTTTAACTCCTGAGACAACTCTGTAAACATAAATGTAAAAGTCTCCAAATCGAAGAAATGAGATTTTCAATGGGCTGTGTTAGTTGAGATGACTATTTCATCAAATACTGCAGTGTGCAAATAGCTTACTTTTTCAGGAACTTCACAAACAGTAATGTATTTCCCTGCCACTTACTTTTTTATTTCATCTTCTTTGACAGTC
>NW_016110944.1:0-1646 GCF_001604975.1 Cebus imitator | reverse complement strand
ATTCGTCAAGAAGAGCAACCCCAAGGCACATAATTGTCAGATTCACCAGGGTTGAAATGAAGGAGAAAATACTAAGGGCAGCCAGAGAGAAAGGTCGGGTTACCCACAAAGGGAAGCCCATCAGACTCACAGCAGATCTCTCAGCAGAAACCCTACAAGCCAGGAGAGAGTGGGGGCCAATATTCAACAACCTTAAAGAAAAGAACTTTCAACCCAGAATCTCCTATCCAGCCAAACTAAGCTTCATAAGTGAAGGAAAAATAAAATCCTTTGAGAACAAGCAAATACTCAGAGATTTCGTCACCACCAGGCCTGCTATACAACAGCTCCTGAAAGAGGCTCAACACATATAAAGGAACAACCAGTACCAGCCACTCCAAAAATATGCCAAATGGTAAAGAGCATCAACACAATGAAGAATCTGCATCAACTAATGGGCAAAACAGCCAGCTAGCACCAAAATGGCAGTATCAAACTCACACATAACAATATTAACCCTAAATGTAAATGGACTAAATGCCCCAATCAAAAGACACAGACTGGCAAATTGGATAAAAAGCCAAAACCCATCCGTGTGCTGTATCCAGGAAACCCATCTCACATGCAAGGATACACAAAAGCTCAAAATAAAGGGATGGAGGAAGATTCACCAAGCAAACGGAGAGCAAAAAAAAGCAGGAGTTGCAATTCTCATCTCTGATAAAATAGACTTTATAGCAACAAAGATCAAAAGAGACAAAGAAGTACATTACATAATGGTAAAAGGATCAACGCAACAAGAAGAGCTAACGATCCTAAATATATACGCACCCAATACAGGAGCACCCAGATACATAAGGGAAGTTCTTAATGACTTACAAAGAGACTTAGACTCCCACACAATTATAGTGGGAGACTTTAACACCCCATTGTCAATATTAGACAGATTAACCAGACAGAAAATTAACAAGGATATCCAGGACTTGGAACTCAGACCTGGACCAAGCAAACCTAATAGACATTTACAGAACTCTCCACCCCAAATCCACAGAATATACATTCTTCTCAGCACCACATCACACCTACTCTTAAAATTGACCACATAAAGGGAGTAAATCACTCCTCAGCAAATGCAAAAGAATGGAAATCATAACAAACAGTCTCTCAGACCACAGTGCAATCAAGCTAGAGCTCAGAATTCAAAAATTAACTCAGAATTCAAAAACTAACTCAGAACCGCACAGCTTCATGGAAACTGAACAACTTGCTCTTGAATGTTGACTGGATAAGCCATGAAATGAAGGCAGAAATAAAGATGTTCTTCAAAACCAACGAGAACGAAGACACAACATGCCAGAATCTCTGGAACATATTTAAAGCAGTCTCTAGAGGAAAATATATAGCAATAAGTGCCCACATGAGAAGAAGGGAAAGATCTAAAATTGACACCCTATCGTCAAAACTGAAAGAGCTAGAGGAGCAAGATCAAAAAAACTCAAAACCAAGCAGAAGACAAGAAATAGCTAAGATCAGAGCAGAACTGAAGGAGATAGAGACAGAAAAAACCCTTCAAAAAATCAATAAATCCAGGAGCTGGTTTTTTGAAAAGATCAACAAAATAGACAGACCACTAGCCAGATTAATAAAAAAGAAAAGAGAGAATAACC
>NW_016110943.1:0-1646 GCF_001604975.1 Cebus imitator | reverse complement strand
AAAAAAAAAAAAAAAATTAAAAAATGCACATGATTTAATTGAAGCAACAAGAATATGAACAGCTATGACCAAAAGTTTACCCAGGCTTAGGCAATGACAGCTACAGTACAATCTATCCTAGAAGGTAAGGTGTAATAAAACACTGCCTGTGAGAAAATTCTGGAGCCAGTTTTAAAAATGTTTAAACTGTTTAAACTTCTGAGGAACAATGGTATTTGTAGCAGAATTGTTATCTTTTAAAAATGAAGTTATAGCCAGGATTGGCGGCTCACGCCTGTAATCCCAACACTTTGGGAGGCCGAGGTGGGCAGATCACCTGAGGTCAGGAGTTTGAGACCAGCCTGGCCAATGTGGTGAAATCCCGTCTCTACTGAAAATACAAAAATTAGCTGGGTGTGGTGGCGCGAACCTGTAATCCCAGCTACTTGGGAGGCTGAGGCAGGAGAATCACTTGAACTCGGGAACGGGAGGTTGCAGTGAGCCGAAATCATGCCACTGCACTCCAGTCTGGGCAACAGAATGAAACTTCATCTCAAAAAAAAAAAGTTAAAACTTGGCTGGGCACAGTGGCCCACACCTGTAATCCCAGCACTTTGGGAGGCTGAGGCAGGTGGGTCACCTGAGATCAGGAGTTTGAGACGAGCCTGACCCCGTCTCTACTAAAAATACAAAAAGTAGCCAGGTGTGATGGCGAGCTCCTATAATCCCAGCTACTCGGGAGGCTGAGGCAGGAACATCGCTTGAATCCGGGAGGCAGAGGTTGCAGTGAGCCAAGATCACGCCACTACACTTCAGCCTGGGCAACACAGGGAGACTTTTTCTCAAAAAAAAGAAGAAGTTAAAACTTATAAAAGTTTACTTGTTTAAAGAAAAGTTAAGGCCGAGCACGGTAATTCAGCACTTTGGCAGGCCCAGGCAGGTGGATCACAAAGTCAGGAGATTAAGACCAGTCTGGCCAACATAGTGAAATTCAGTCTCTACTAACAATACAAAAATTGTTAGTGGCGCGTGCCTGTAGTCCCACCTACTCGGGAGGCTGACGCAGGAGAATCAATTGAATGTGGGAGGCAGAGGTTGTGGTGAGCTGAGATCAAGCCACTGCACTCCAGACTGGGCAACAGAGTGAGACTTCATCTCAAAAAAAGAAAAGAAAAGAAAAAGTTGGGCCAGGCCCCGTGGCTCACACTTGTAATCCCAGAATTTTGGGAGGCTGAGGCAGGCAGATGACTTGAGGTCAGAAGTTCGAGACCAGCCTGGACAACATGGTGAAACCCCGTCTCTACTAAAAATACAAAAATTTAGCCGTACAGTGGTGGCACACATCTGTAATCCCAGCTACTCAGGTGGCTGAGGCAGGAGAATCACTTGAACCCGAGAGGTGGCGGTTGCAGTGAGCTGAGATGATCGTACCACTGCACTTCAGCCTGGGTGACAGAGAGAGACTCTACCTCAAAAAACAAGTTAACTTGTAACCTCAAAACTATAAAAGTCCATAATAGGAAATTAAAATTATTGAAATGTAAAAAAACGAGTTAGTTATATAATTCTTAAATATCATAAATGGAGATTTAAAGTGACTTTTTTGTCTTTTCATAATGTTTTGTATATTTTAAGATAACTAACTGAAAAAGTAAATTTACCACCAA
>NW_016110942.1:0-1646 GCF_001604975.1 Cebus imitator | reverse complement strand
AGACCTGTCTCAAAAAAAAAAAAAAATTAAGATTCAAATAAAAATTTTAAAAAGTTATTAGTTGGCTCTTTTTATCTGACTTGTGAGAATATATTCTAGTCAGTAAATGCAGAACTATACAGTAAGGAAAGTACAGCTGAGAAACAGTATGAATCCGGTACTATCAAAGCACAAACACCATACCAGATGTGCCTAAGTATTCAAGATACAAGACATGAGTTCTTTTGTGGACTAGGAAGAATTCAAGACTTTCTTTCTTTTTTTTTTTTTTTTAATAGCCTGAATGAAATTTTCCTTAAGCTCATCCAACTCCATTTGGCTTTTATTCACTTTGATTCTGTTTGGGATCATTCCTAGAAATCACAGAATGAACATGAGTCTTGAGTCACTGGAAATATACATGCTCCAGTGATAAACGAATGCCTGTGTATGAGCTGGCTTAGTAAGAACTCAGCCCTGAAACCCAGTCTGATCATCTCTGGGCAAAATGCTATATTACAGTTTCTGGGTATACAAATCAGAAACTCATGCATATCTTTGATTGTGTGGATAAACATTGATAGATGAACATACGCCCTTAACAGTTTTTGCCAGTTTATGACAAAGTGAGTTCAGAAAAGACCATGTGTTGTCATAAAACTAAATTATTAAATTTATAAGACCTTCCTATGTTCTGATATTATCTTCTGCCCATTTTTAAAAACTAAAGCTGGTATACCTTTGTGAATACTTTCAACACTCATCCGAATTTTTTTTTCCCACTGGCCCATTAAATCCAGAAGTCTGGGATTAGTTGCTTGGTACTATAATGAACTATCAAAATGGCACTTTGTTTTTGTTTCTGTTTTTTTTTTCCTGAAGGATAGTCAAGCTCCATTTGATCTAGTACTTAAATTTGCAACATGTTGCTACAAGTAATGTAATGTTGCATTATAATCATCTGTTTCAAAACTTTAATTACTTTATCAATGATTTCTTTTACTAACTGAAACAAAGTTATAGATAAGTAAGCAGAAGAAAATCTTTAGCAACTATGTTGTCTTTCATTTATAGGGTTTTTTGTTTGTTTGCGAGGGAGTCTCCCTCTGTCATCCAGGCTGGAGTGCAGCTGCACAATCTCAGCTCACTGCCACCTCTGCCTCCTAGGTTCAAGTGATTCTCCTCCTTCAGCCTCCAAAGTAGCTGTGATTACAGGCACCTGCTACCACACCTGACTAATTTTTTTTTAGTAGAGACGGGTTTTCACCATGTTGGCCAAGCTGGTCTTGAACTCCTGATCTCAAGTGATCTGCTCATCTCAGCCTCTCAAAGTGCTGGGATTACAGGCATGAGGCATTGCACCTGGCCTATTTATGGCTTCATAGAATTTTAAGATAAACAAGGTAACTCAATTGTATCTAATTTAGTAATTTTAGCAGGGGATGGTGGCTGTAATCCAAGCTACTCAGGAGAATGAGAAAGGACATTACTTTCAGCCCAGGAGTCAAAAACTAGCCTGGGCAGCACAGCAAAACCTCAGCTCAACAAACAAACATAACCAGAGTATAATTTAGTCCTTTTAAACCAGCACTGGTCTCATATATGTAAAAATAATTTAAAGGCTGGGCATGGTGGCTCACGCTTGTAATCTCAGCATTTTGGGAGGC
>NW_016110941.1:0-1647 GCF_001604975.1 Cebus imitator | reverse complement strand
TTTTTTTTTTTAATTTTTTTTTAAAGACGAGGTTTCACCATGTCGTTCAGGCTGGTCTTGAACTCCCGACCTCAGGTGATCTGCCCGCCTTGGCCTCCAAAGTGCTTGGATTACAGGTGTGAGCTGCCACACCCAGCCATTTTTGTTTGTTTATTTTTGAGATGGAGTCTACCCTGTCACCCAGGCTGGAGTGCAATAGCACGATCTTGGCTCGCTGCAACCTCCACCTCCCAGGTTCAAGCGAGTCTCCTGCCTCAGCCTCCTGAGTAGCTGGGACTACAGGCTCATGCCACCAACCCCAGCTAATTTTTGTATTTTTAGTAGAGATGGGGTTTCACCATGTTGGCCAGGATGGTCTTGATCTCTTGACCTCGTGATCCACCTGCCTCAGCCTCCCAAAGTGCTGGGATTACAGGCATGAGCCACCGTGCCCAGCCAGATATTAGCTCTTATTGTTAATAAATGCCCTGAAGTGCCACTAATGTTACTAGAAGAGTCTGCCCAAGGTATAGTGGGGGCCACCAGAACACCAGTTCCCCCTGTTCTGCCACGTTCATGTTTACAGGAGGAGTGGTCAAAGACTTCAAGGAGGAGGTGTCACCTGATGCAGGCCTCACAGAAGTGTGAGAAGTGTGCCCTGGGCAGCCAGTGCCTGACTTGAAGTAAAAGTTTAAAAAATATACAAATGACATGGAGATCCCATGGGACTAGGTTTGGGACACAGCAGTCCCTGTTTCTGCTAGCATGGCCTTTCTTTTTTCTTTCCTTTTTTTTTGAGACAGTCTTGCTCTGTCACCAGGCACCAGGCTGAAGTGCAGTGGCGAGATCTTGGCTCACTGCAACCTCTGCCTCCTGGGTTCAAGCAATTCTCCTGCCTCAGCCTCCTGAAGTAGCTGGGACTAGAGGTGCGCGCCACCATGCCCAGCTAATGTTTTTGTATTTTAGTAGAGATGGGGTTTCACCATATTGGCCAGGATGGTCTCGATCTTTTGACCTTTTGATCCTCCCGCCTCGGCCTCCCAGAGTGCTGGGAACACAGGCATGAGCCACCATGCCCAGCCTCCTTTTTTTTCCTTTTTTCGGAGACAGTCTTGCTCTGTTGCCCAGGCTGGAGTGCAGTGGTGCAATCTTGGCTCACTGCAACCTCCGCCTCCTGGGTTCAAGCGATTATCCTGTCTCAGGCTCCCAAATAGTTGTGACTACAGGCATATGCCACCATGCCCAGCTAATTTTTATATTTTTAGTAGAGATGCGGTTTTACCATGTTGGCCAGGCTGGTTTTGAATTCCTGGCCTCAAGTGATCCACCTCCCATGGCCTCCCAATGTGCTGGGATTACAGGCCTGAGCCACCATGCCTAGCCAGCATAGCCTTTCTTAAAGGCTCTTAAAAGAGGACTCTTGGCCGGATGCAGTGGCTCACACCTGTAATCCCAGCACTCTGGAAGGCAGAGGTGGGCAGATCACGTGGTCAGGAGTTCGAGACCAGTCTGACCAACATGGTGAAACCTCATCCCTATTAAAAATATTTTTTAAGGCCGGGCACGGTGGCTCAAGCCTGTAATCCCAGCACTTTGGGAGGCCGAGGCGGGTGGATCACGAGGTCAAGAGATCGAGACCATCCTGGTCAACATGGTGAAACCCCGTCT
>NW_016110940.1:0-1647 GCF_001604975.1 Cebus imitator | reverse complement strand
AAAAAAAAAAAAAAAAAAAAAATTAAAAAAAATTTTAAAAAGGGTTGTAATATCCTGATGGTGTTGCCCACTCCAAAACATAGCAGGAACCCATCCCTGTCAATTCACTTTCACTGCCACGTCAGAAGTGTGTGCTCATGGCCCTCTTTGCTGCTAAGCACAAGTCTTTCTGCAAGTAAAATAGACAGTAATGAGTTTATATGCACAGTTTGCTTTATATGAATCCAGCGAGTGGTGATCCCAGAAGCAGAAGCAACAAGTTTTGGAGGCAAAGTAAATACTAAAATTGGGAATTTCAATCTGGGATTCTGTATAGTGTTAGGAAAGCTCAGTGTTAGATTATTTGAATGCTATTCAATAATGTTCATTGGCAGTTTTTAGTATTTGAATATTCGCTGTGAGCTACAGTCATTTGTAAATACTTTAGCAGAAGAAATGCAAAAGAAGAGATAATGCTGTTGTAAAATGCAATGAAATCAGAACTAATCTGTAATCTGAATTTGCAAAAATATTGTCAACTTCAACAGTAAAACCAAAATCAGGGCAGCATTATAAAAGGAAATGAACTTGTATGAAGCATCATGTACTCTAATCCCTAAAGATGCTTCTGGATTTATTTTTAGCAATTCAACTGACATCGATTCAAATGAAAGAGATTTCTTTCATATGTGGACTATCTGTCATGAAACAAAGATTAAGACTACTAGACAGGGCAACCCATGCTTTGCATGTTTATGTTTTTCATTTTTTTTTTGAGACGGAGTTTCGCTGTTGTTGCCCAGGCTGGAGTGCAATGGCGCGATCTCCGCTCACGGCTACCTCCGCCTCCTGGGTTCAAGCAATTCTCCTGCCTCAGCCTCCCGAGTAGATGGGACTACAGGCACGCACCATCATGCCCAGCTAATTTTTGTATTTTTAGTAGAGATGAGGTTTCACCTTGTTGACCGATCTCTTGACCTCGTGATCCACCCGCCTCGGCCTCCCAAAGTGCTGGGATTATAGGCGTGAGCCACCGCGCCCGGCCTATGTTTTTCATGTTAAGGATGCTAACTTTTTTGGCCAGCACAGTGACTCATACCTGTCATCTCAGCACTGTGGGAGGTGGAGACGGGAGAATCCCTTGAACCCAGGAGACGGAGGTTACAGTGAGCTGAGAGCGCGCCACTGCACTCCAGCCTGGACGACGGAGAGAGAGAGAGAGAGAGAGAGAGAGAGAGAAGGAGACACCCTGTCTCAAAAAAATTTAAAAATTTTAAATAAGAAAAGTTTTTTTGTTGATCATGCATACCAACATTTAAAACATTAAAGTGTTATGAAAATACAGAATAGTTTTTAATATCAATAATTTCTGAAAATTCCTAGGAATTTCTATTTTATTCCCAAATCTTAAAAAATTGGTCATAAAATGATAAATTTGAAGCTGTTGATGGGTATTCTGGGTGCTATAACTGTGTCTATTCTCATATGTGTTTAAAAATTTTCTTTTTTTTTTTTCTTTTTTTTTAAGATAGGGTTTCACCATGTTGGTCAGGCTGGTCTTGAACTCCTGACCTCAGGTGATCTGCCCGCCTTGGCCTTCAAAGTGCTTGGATTATAGGCATGAGCCACCATGCCTAGCCCTAAAATTTTCTTTTTTTTTTTTTTTTT
>NW_016110939.1:4056-5703 GCF_001604975.1 Cebus imitator | reverse complement strand
AGTAAAACAATCCACAGCAAATGGAAAAGAATGGAAATCATAACCAATAGTCTCTCAGACCACAGTGCAATCAAATTAGAACTCAGAATTAAGAAACTCACTCAAACCATACAACTACATGGAAAGTGAACAACCTGCTCTTGAATGACTGCTGGGTAAATAATGAAATTAAGACAGAAATAAGTACGTTCTTTGAAACCAATGAGAACAAAGACATAGCATACCAGAATCTCTGGGACACAGCTAAAGCAGTGTTTAGAGGGAAATCTATAGCACTAAATGTCCACAGGAGAAAGCAGGAAAGATCTAAAATCAACACACTAATATCATTATTAAAAGAACTAGAGAAGCAAGAACAAACAAATTCAAAAGCTAGCAGAAGACAAGAAATAACTAAGATCAGAGCAGAACTGAAGGAGATAAAGACACAAAATGCCCTTCAAAACAATCAGTGAATCCAGGAGCTGGTTTTTTGAAAAGATTAACAAAATAGACCACTAGTCAGACTAATAAAGAAGAAAAGAGAGAAGAATCAAATAGACACAATAAAAAATGATAGAAGGGATATCACCACTGATCTCACAGAAATACAAACTACCATCAGAGAATGCTGTTAACACCTCTACACAAGTAAACTAGAAAATCTAAAAGAAATTGATAAATTCCTGGACATATACAACCTCCCATGACTAAACCAGGAAGAAGTCAAATTCCTGAACCGGCCAATAACAAGTTTTGAAATTGAGGCAGTAATTAATAGCCTACTAACCAAAAAAAAGCCCAGGACCAGATGGATTCATAGCCGAATTCTATCATAGGTACAAAGAGGAGCTGGTATCATTCCTTCTGAAACTATTCCAAACAATAGAAAAAGAGGGAGTTCTCCCTAACTCATTTTATGAGGCCAGCAACATCCTGATACCAAAACCTGGCAGAGACACACAAGAAAAGAAAATGTCAGGCCAATATCCCTGGTGAACATCTATGCAAAAATCCTCAATAAAGTACTGACAAAGCAAATTCAGCAGCACATCAAAAAGCTTATCCACCGTGATCAAGTTGGCTCCATTCTTGGGTTGCAAGGCTGGTTCAACATATGCAAATCAATAAATGATGTAATCCATCACGTAAACAGAACCAATAACAAAACCACATGATTATCTCAATAGATGCAGAAAGGGTTTTCAATAAAATTCAACATCCATTCATGCTAAAACTCTCAATAAACTAGGTATTGATGAAACATATCTCAAAATAATAAGAGCTATTTATGACAAACCCACAACCTGTATCACACTGAATAGGCAAAAGCTGAAGCGTTCCCTTTGAAAACCGGTGTAAGACAAGGATGTTCTCTCTCACCACTTATGTTCTATGTAGTATGAAGAGCTAATTTTGAGCTGGGCAGTCAATTAAGTGCCTAATCTCAATTGCCACTGCTGTTTAGAATACCTACAGAATAGGTAAGAAACCCAGAGACAAAGGGCTGATATCCAGAATTTACAAAGAACTAAAACAGATTTACAAGAAAAAAACAAGCCCATTCAAAAGTGGGCAAAGGATATGAACAGACACTTTACAAAAGAAGACATACATGAGGCCAACAAACATATGAAAAAATGCTCATCATCACTGGTCATTAGAGAA
>NW_016110939.1:0-1261 GCF_001604975.1 Cebus imitator | reverse complement strand
TCGCAAGGGTGCAACATGTGTCAATGGTGTGAATGGTTTCCGCTGTATATGCCCTGAGGGGCCCCATCACCCCAGCTGCTACTCACAGGTGAACGAATGCCTGAGCAACCCCTGCATCCATGGAAACTGTACTGGAGGTCTCAGCGGGTGAGTAGCTGCCCCGTGTAATAGTTTTTTTTGACCTGTGTTAAGCCAATTGGCTTGTAATACTGGTGACACCCTAAAGTCGTCAGATAGGGTCTTGAGCTGAAAATTTGATGAAGATTTGGTAGTCTGCATCAAAGCCTTCTGAATTACCACTTCATCCATGGAAGCTGGCCCCTCCCTTCCATAAGTGAGGACCTAGGTGGAATATAAGGAGTAATGTCTCCCATATATGGGTCATTAGCAAGGACCCCATGGGAGGAACCCAGACTCATTGTATGACTCTTTGGCAGTTATGTTTTTAGTATGTATTACCAGAATGATTTCTGAGGAATGTTCTAGCCTTTGATTTTTTTTTCCCCCTGCTTAAACATAACTCAGCTCTGTTCTGTCACAGTGCCAGTGTGTGCTCTGAAGTAGGGCCACTTCAGCCAACTTTAGAAGTGATGCTGATAAAACATTGACAGTTTTTAAGCCCCTTAGACTTGTGTGATATGTTAGTAATTTTCTAGAATCATAGAGTGACCTTAGGTCCCATGAGTTGCTCTTATACTCTTGCTGTGTTTACCATAGGATATGGCTTTGGATGTTTTCCTTTGCCAAACTTCAAAAGTTGAAAGAATAAAGAGTGTTTTTAGAGGCAAATGGAAAATAAAGTTATTTTTAAATGAATTAACTCAGTATTGCTGTTTCAGAATATGGCAGTTTTGAAGACACCCTTATCCATCTTTTTACTTAAATACCTCCAGATAAGAAAGCTATCATTTCCTGATATCACATCCTAAGTGTTATGATATTCAAAGTGGGGATTGTATTTACATTTCAAATGCCTTCATTCTTGCACCTTTTCCTGCAGAATACCCTGGGTGCTTTTTGAAGCCAAGTTTCAGGTCAGAACTAAGCATGACTCAGATATGAAATATCACAGGAGCATCCTAGAGTGGCTTAGGGTCTCTGACGGTGACCTAGGCCTCTATTTTGCACCAAAAACTAATGATCTTAACGTTTGCTTTACTTTACTTTTATGTACAATAAAATACATCGTGCAGATTTATCCATGATATTGTTTCCTTCAGAGTGGCCCAATATATTGTACTAACCATTGTTTACACAAGAA
>NW_016110938.1:0-1647 GCF_001604975.1 Cebus imitator | reverse complement strand
TAGGACAGAATCTCACTCTGTTGTCCAGGCTGGAGAGCAGTGGCGTCATTAGCTCACTGTAATCTTGAACTCCTGGGCTCAAGTGATCCTCCTGCCTCAGCCTCCCAAGTAGCTGGGACTATAGGCATGCACCACCACACCAAACTAATTTTGTAATTTTCTGTGGAAATGGGATCTCCCGATATTGTCCAGGCTGGTCTTGAATTCCTGACTTCAAGTGATCCTCCTGGCTTGGCCTCCCAAAACGCTGGAATTACAGGTGTGAGCCACCATGCCTGGTCAAAACATGCCATTTTAAACTGTATATATCACTGCTTTTTAGCATATTCACAGAGTTGCCTAACCATCATCACAACCAATGTTTGAACTATTCATCATTTCAAAAAGTAACTCCATAACCTTAACTATCACCCCAGTCCTTCATTCTCCCATTCCCTAGTAACCCCTAATCTACTTTATGTCTCTATGAATTTGTCTATTCTGGATAGCTTATCTAAAGGGAATCATATACTACATGGCCTTTTGTGACTGGCTTCTTTCACTTAGCATAATGTTTTCAAGGTTCAGCCATAGTGTAACAGATATCAGCATTTCCTTCCCTTTTCTAAAACAAAGTTGAGGTAGTCTGGGCACAGCGGTCATGCCTGTAATCCCAGCACTTTGGGAGGCCAATGTGGGAGGATGACCTGAGGTCAGGAGTTCAAGACCAGCTTGGCATCCATGGTAAAACCCTGTCTCTACTAAAAATATAAAAAATTAGCTGGGTGTAGTGGCGCATGCCTGTAATCCCAGCTACTTGGGAAGCTGAGGCAGGAGAATCGCTTGAACCTGGGAGATGGAGGTTGCAGTGAACCGAGATCAGGCCATCGTACCTCAGCCTGGGCGACAAGAGCAAGATTCCATCTCAAAAAAAAAAAAAAATAGTTGTTTTAAAATCACATATGAAGTTTATCACCTTAACCATTTCTAAGTGTTCATTTCAATAGTGGTAACTTTATTCACATTGATATGCAACAGATCTCTAGAACTTTTCCATCTTGCAAAAGTGAAACTCTGTGATCACTGGACAGCTGCCCATTTCCGTCTCACCCCAGCCCCTGGTAACCACCCTTCTACTTTCTGTCTATAGATTTGACTACTTTAGATACCAAATAGGTAAAATCATACAACATTGTCATTTTTTTTTTTTTTTTGAGATGGAGTTTGGCTCTTGTTGCCCAGGCTGGAATGCAATGGGGCGATCTCACAACCTTCACCTCCTGGGTTCAAGCGATTCTCCTGCCTCAGCCTCCTGAGTAGCTGGGATTACAGGCACGCGCCACCATGCCGGGCTAATTTTGTATTTTCAGTAGAGATGGGGTTTCTCCATGTTCGTCAGGCTGGTCTCGAACTGGCAACCTCAGGTGATCCACCCGCCTTGGCTTCCCAAAGTGCTGGGATTACAGGCATGAGCTACCGCACCCGGCCCAGTTTTTGTCTTTTTGTGACTGACTTATTTCTCTTAGTACAATGCCTTCAAGATTCATCAATGTTGTAGCATGTGACAGTATTTTCTTTTTTTTTTTAAGAGTGAATGATGTTACAATTATAATAATTGCATACAATTATAATAACTGAATAATATTTACAATTGCATTGTATAAGCAC
>NW_016110937.1:0-1648 GCF_001604975.1 Cebus imitator | reverse complement strand
GATGGATAGATGCATGCATGCATGGGTGGATGGATGGGTGCATGGATGGATGGATGGATGGATGGATGGTGGATGGATGGATGCATGGATGGATGAATGGATGCATGCATGCATGGATGGATGGATGGATGGGTGGATGGATGGGTGCATGGATGGATGGATGGTGGATGGATGTAGGGCTGAGTGCCCCACAGGGTCGTGGGGTGAGCCTTATGCTGTGCTGAAGTGCAGGATCCGAGAAATAAAGAGACAAGACACAGAAGTACAAAGAAAATGCAGCTGGGCTTGGGGGGCCACGCCACCTATAAACAGAGTCAGGCGAGGCTGGCGAGTGAGGCAAGGCAAGACTGGCGAGCGGAGGCTGACGAGGCCCCGAATGTCCAGAAGCATGAGTATTTATTGTGTGTAGGTTAGGGGGCAGAGCAGTGAGTGAAATCATCTTTAAAGATAGTGATAGGGTCGTGAGCAATAAAACATAGGGTCCACCCCCATTAGGTCACCTAGGCCAGGAGGTGGACAACACGCAGCAAGGGGCCTGTTCCCACGAAGGCAAGGGCTGTGTGCAGTAAGGGGTCCACCCACATTTGGTCACCAAGGCTTGAAAGTGGGCCATGCGAAGTGAAGAGGGTGAAGTGTGCGATACTTCTATCTATGGGAAAACTTCTAAGATTTATAGGAGGCTGCTTTAAGTCACATAGCAGTGACAGAGCTGTCAAGGTTACCGCCACCTTCTGGCAGCTTCCAATGGATTCTATGTTAAGATGCTTTCCAAGCAGCATAGTAGCAAGAGCTGATAAAGTTCACAGTCACCAAGGTGGATTGCCGGTCTGAGGGCAGCCTTCCACAAGAACAGGAGCAAGGTCCTACAACTCCTTTATCAGGAGGAGTGGCTCTTGCCCCAAGCCTGCCATACAGCGGGTATCTTTACGATACTGAACGCTGCCGCCTGGGCCATGGATTCTTGTCCTGGTATAACTGTTTTCCCTTAATTCATCCTCTGCACTGTGTCTGCTCCAGACATTCCTCCGATTATAAGCTGCTTATCCCTTAATTCATGCTCTGTACTGTGTCCACTCTAGGCACTCCTCTGATTATGAACTAAGATATAATTATAGGTATATATGTAGGGAAATAATCTTTAGGCACTCATACTATCAACTATTAATGATTATATAGAGAGGATTATATAAAGGGATTCTTCAAGCCCTATTTCTATAAACTAATAAATGATTATGTAAAGGATTATATAAAAGGAAATAGCTGAGTAGTAACACTATAAAGTGAGATATTCCTCAAGCCCTAGCTGTGCCAGGGCTCTGCTTGGCTCTCAGTCCTCAGTGTCTATATGGGGGTTTGCCCACAATGCATGCATGGATGGATGCATGGATGGATGGATGGTGGATGGATGGATGGATGCATGCATGCATGGATGGATGGATGGTGGATGGATGGATGGATGGATGGTGGATGGATGGTGGATGGATGCATGCATGGATGGATGGATGGTGGATGGATGGATGGATGGATGGTGGATGGATGGTGGATGGATGGATGCATGGATGGATGGATGGTGGATGGATGGATGGATGGATGCATGCATGGATGGATGGATGGTGGATGGATGGATGGATGGATGGATGGTGGATGG
>NW_016110936.1:2938-4181 GCF_001604975.1 Cebus imitator | reverse complement strand
GAATTGCTTGAACCCAGGAGGCGGAGGTTGCGGTGAGCCGAGATTGCGCCATTGCACTCCAGCCTGGGTAACAAGAGCGAAACTCCGTCTCAAAATAAATAAATAAATAAATAAATTTTTAAAAAATTAGCTGGATGACCGGGCGTGGTGGCTCACACCTGTAATCCCAGCACTTTTGGAGGCTGAGGCAGGTGAATCACCTGAGGTCGGGAGTTGGAGACCAGCCTGATCAACATGGAGAAACTCCATCTCTACTAAGAACACAAAATTAGCCAGGTGTGGTGGCCCGCGCCTATAACCTCAGGCTGAGGCAATAGAATTGCTTGGACCCAGGAGGTGGAGGTTGCAGTGAGCCAAGATTGTGCCACTGGACTCCAGCCTTGGCGAAAAGAGTGAAACTCGATCTCAAAAAAAATTAGCTGGTGTGATGGTACATGCCTGCAGTCCTAGCTACTTGGGAAGGCTGAGGTGCTCAGAGTTATGACTGCACCACTGCACTCCAGCCTGGGCAACAGAGCAAAACCCTGTCTCTAAAAATAAAATAAAATCATCCAGGCGCAGTGGCTTAAGCCTATAATCCCAGCACTTTGTGGGGCCGGGGCAGGTGGATCACCTAAGGTTAGGAGTTCAAGACCATCCTGACCAACATGGTCAAACCCTGTCTCTACTAAAAATACAAAAATTAGCTGCACATGGTGGTGCACACCTGTAATCCCAGCTACTCAGGAGGATAAGGCAGGAGAATCGCTTGAACCTGGGAGGCAGAGGGTATAGTGAGCCAAGAAAGAAAGAAAAAAGGCCAGGTGTGCTGGCTCACGGCTGTAATCTCAGCACTTTGGGAGGCCGAGGTGGGCAGATCACGGGGTCACGAGTTTGAGACCAGCCTGGCCAACATAGTGAAACCCCCGTCTCTACTAAAAATACAAAAATTAGCCAGGCATGATGGTGTACACCTATAGTCCCAGCTACTTGGGAAGCTGAAGCAGGAGAATCACTTGAACCCAGGAGGTAGAGGTTGTGGTGAGCCAAGATTGCGCTACTGCACTCCAGCCTGGGCAACACATCAAGACTTCATCTCAAAAATGAAATAAAATAAAAAATGTATTTGAAGCTGGGTGTGGTAGCTCATGCTCCTAATCCCAGCTATTCAAGAGGCTCAGGTGGGAGGATCCCTTGAGGCCAGGAGTTGGAGACCATCCTGGACAATAAAGCAACACTTCATTTCCTTTTTTTTTTTTTTTTT
>NW_016110936.1:0-1648 GCF_001604975.1 Cebus imitator | reverse complement strand
AAAAAAAAAAAAAAAAAAAGGAGATACAATTTGTTGCTCAACACACTGGACAGGTATTTTTTAATGATGATTAGCTAGTGTTAGCATGGATTCTCGAAGTTCAGGTAAGAGTAAAAATTTGTTTAAGTCTTCTGGAAGTAAATACAGCAAACTATATCAAAAATATGCATCTCATTTGACCCAGAATTCCACTCATTGGAAGTGAAATTGACAATGGGTGCAAAGATTTAAATATAAGACTATTTTCCACAGCAGTGTTAATATGATTTAAAAAAAGAAAAAAACTAGAAACCTAAAATGTGCAGAATAGGCACTTACCAGAGTAAATCACGGTATAACATATAATAAAACTCAGGCAGCTATTAAAAACGAAATGAACATTTTTCTGAAAAGCAAGTAAGAATGCTGTTATAAAACAACTTTGGTCAGTTTTTTAATGTGCATCTGTATATGTATGTGGGTTCATTTCTATCATGGCCTAATGCAATAAAATGTACATATATGACTTTTGCATATAAACAGATACCCAGCATAACAAAAGCTTGAAAAATATGTGTACCAAAATAAAAATAGTTATAAATAATTTAATTTTTGGTTTCTCTGTAGTTTCTGATTTTTCTCACATGAGCAAGTATCACCTTTATAATAATAAGGGAGAGGGAGGTGATAATGGTTATATTTTTTTAAGAGAAGAGGAAGAAGAAAGGAGGCTGAGTCCCTAAGGCCATCGAAAAAGGAGACCATAGGCAGCTCACCTGAATTTTAAAAAGCATCTGAATCTTAATAACAGAAAGACCTATGGAGTTTTACAGGTTAAGCCTATTGGTCATATGAGCCTTAGTGTCAAGTCCTCAAAGCAATATGTACTTGAGGTCAGTGTCAGTGAATGGAAATTATTTGGAGAGGAGGGAGGTAGGGGGGAGAGGTGAGATCTGTCAATATTCTGGGTCAGACTATTCACATAACCCTTCTTTCCTTTGTTGCCCAACCCCCATCCCACCACTAGGCCTCCACTCTTACTACAGGGACTAGGAGAATACTAAAGACTTGCCTTCTTCATGGAGAATACACGATATCTGTGGAAGTAGTGCAAGAAGAATATCTATGCCACACACCTGCCCCCTCTGTCTGGGTCTACATCACCAGCCTTGGACTTCCCTCCCCTAACTAGAGGACAGATTCTTTCCAAGTGCTTAGAAATTTGAGTTTACATTTCATCAAAAATTTTCCACTGATTGATTTACCAATAAAATATTTAACACAAAGAATCTCTGGTCTTATTAGAATAAATATAAATAAATATAAAATAGTTGTGTGGAGAATTATTTTGTTCAGACCAAAAAAAAAAAAAATCACTAAAACCATAATAGATGAAAGCTGAAGACGAACAAATGGAGATATTAAGAGTACAGGCCGGGCGCGGTGGCTCAAGCCTGTAATCCCAGCACTTTGGGAGGCCGAGGCGGGTGGATCACAAGGTCAAGAGATCGAGACCATCCTGGTCAACATGGTGAAACTCCGTCTCTACTACAAATACAAAAATTCAGCTGGGCATGGTGGCGTGTGCCTGTAATCCCAGCTACTCAGGAGGCTGAGGCAGGAGAATTGCCTGAAGCCAGGAGGCGGAGGTTGCGGTGAGCCGAGATCG
>NW_016110935.1:0-1648 GCF_001604975.1 Cebus imitator | reverse complement strand
GGTGGTATGCACCTGTAGTCCCAATGACTGTGGGCTGAGGAGGGAGCATTGTGTGAGCCTGGGCTGCAAAAAAAAAAAGAAAAGAAAAAAAGAAAGAAAGAAGCACTAAAGCTGCGTTTCTGGTATACACATAATTCTATATCCTGCTGTTATATGTTACTAAAACCTCCTGGTAAGCATAATTCTAAATGGCTGCTTCACTGAGTGGACTGTCATAATTTACTTTATTATTTTTGTAGATTTAGGATGTTTCTGAACTATTACTATTAAAAACAAACTGCTGTCAGCATCTCTATATAAAAACATAATGCATAGATTTTTAATAAAACAATTATGATTTGATATTTAGTAGAAGGTTCTGAGGAAGATCCTTCATTGCATATTTTAGTACAAGATAAAGAAAGAAGAGTATTTTTAGCACTACTCTTGCCTAAAAAGAGAAAGGTAGCAATTAAAAAGGCAAATAATAGATCAAAAAAGAATATTCAGGAGGCTTCAAGATTCTTTTTGTCTGATTACAGTCTGGCTTCATGACTATTTCATCTAGAAGAGGTTGAAACACATAGATATACTAATTATATGACCAGTTTTTAAAGACTGTTGATAATTTACTCATCAAATGCCATGAGGACATTTTTTATAATGTGATGAAAACCTTACAGGGAGTCTCTATCCTCAGACAACCAAAAGCAAAAATGTGTGTGTTTTGGGCGGAGTGGACATATTAGGAAACATGATAGCTTTTCTTTATTTTCTACTCCCACCAAGGGGCCCCATGTGTTCAGAGGCACTTGAATTGTGGTGCAGAGCCTGAGGTTCAAGCAACTGGACCAAATCTACCAGTTCACTACCCACATTTTCCTCATCAGCCATTTCCCATGAGTGGCTGTCTCTTTCAGCTGGGCTTAGGTCCAAACTGGAAGCATGACATCTGGGGTTTAATGCTGCCATTAAAAGGAATTTATTAAAAAATAACAACCCAAAGATATCATAATTGCAATTTTACTAGGCTATGGTTTGGTGAAACACAGTATAGCTTGTTGAATAACTGAACCACGCCAGAGACTGTTAAATTACTTAATAAACCTTTTGCCATAAGTAAAAAAGGATTTCCTGAGGTCACAAACAATGGTGTGATGAGGGAGAAGCCAAGTGGCTTGGAGTTGAGATGTGGAGGAGGACGGTCTAGCTCTGGTTTGGCTTCTTTGGATCAAGTTTTCTCTGAGTTCTCTAAATTAAGATGATGAATTTGTTTCTCATTCTGTGAGTCCTCATTTATTACATATAGTCAATACCTTTTCTTATCTCTTCAGCTCTATCTAGAGACAGAAGTGGTGACAAGAAGGACTGTTCAAAGACCTGGGTTCTACTCCTAGCTCTGCCACTAGGATCCCATCTGCATGGACTTACAACTTAAGGTTACATTTGTTTATTAGTTATATCAGTGGTCCTCAATCTTCTTGGCACTAGGGACCTTATTCCACCATCCTCGCCCCATCATTTCCCTCTCCTCTTCCTCTTGGTTTTCCTGCCTGAAGCTATAGTCTCCTTTGACAGAAAAGAGATTGGGAGAGAGAAAACAAGAAAGCACCAGTCCAAAATGTGATTTCCATTTCCACAATTCCCATATGTAATATTCCCGAGCTCC
>NW_016110934.1:0-1650 GCF_001604975.1 Cebus imitator | reverse complement strand
AAAAAAAAAAAAAAAAGAAGAAAGAAAAAGAAATAAGAGGAAGAGGAATCATGTGATAGTCCTGAGTAGTAGAAGAGACTGACATAGTAAATAAAACAATCCAAAACCTGAAAGCTGGCTCCAGCTGAGGTCGGATGCTATAACCATCCTGCCTCCCAATCACTGGAACAAACCCCAAGCACAACTATCCAGTCATGTAGTAGGTGTCTGACTCAGCCAAGCCTCTAGTCACAGCCGGGTTTCCTGGCTTTGCCAAAGGAAAGCAAAAGCTGCGAATTACCCAGATTCTTACTGGCCTCTTTGCTCTGAAAACCCCCCATTTTCCTCCCCCTAAAAGGTCACTTGACCTCACCTTGCACTTGGGGCCATGTCCAGTTCTGCAGGAAGGAAGTGTGTCTGCCATCAATGAGCCTATTCCAGCCTGCACAGGACAAGCAACAAACCTGCTACTGACATTATCAATAATGAAAAACATCACTGCTCTTTGGGCAGCCATCAGCGCTGTCTGTAACCTGCTGCACTGAGCTAGGAAAGGGACTCAAACAGCAGGAAATAAGGGAGCTTCAGCCTTCAAATTATACTGGAGCCATGCAGAGCAATTCCAAGAAAAAAAATTTAATTTCACATCGATAGTGCTCGGATGGATGACGCTTAAGAGTGGAGCAAGGTCCTGAGACTTATCAGAAAGGCTGGCTGAAGAAAAAGGCTAACAATTATCATCATGAAATACTTCATATAACCAAACACTGATGCTCTTGCACCACAACTGCTTAGACACACAGTAACATCAAAACCACACAATCAGGTCCGCCCCCCCGTCTTTCCTAATCCACAGGGAGGACTTCTCTAACACAAATCCATAACACGGGTCAGGAAACCTAGTCAGGATTCCTGGCTGTGTCTCTCTGGTAAATGGCATCCTCTGACTCTCAGCTTCTCATCCGTAAAAGAATTAAATAAGCCAGAAACACTTATAGCCCAAGACTAGCGAGCACGATGAGGGAGCACATTGGATCTGCTGGGCATTTCTGTCTTGCTTACCCTTGTTCTTAAAAATGCAAAGGCTGGCCAGGCACAGTGGCTTATGCCTATAATTCCAGCACTTAGGAGGCCAAGGTGAGCCGATCACTTTAGGTCAGGAGTTTGAGACCAGCCTGGGCAACATGGTGAAACCCCACCTCTACTAAAAATACAAAAATTAGCCAGACATGATGGCGCAAGCCTATAATTCCAGCTGGGCATGGTGCCGCAAGCCTGTAATCCCGGGCTGAGGCAAGAGAATCACTTGAACCTGGAAGGTAAATGTTGTAGTGAGCTGAGATTGTGCCACTGCACTCCAGCCTGACGACTCCATCTCAAAAAAAAAAGGAGAAAAATTGCAAAGACTAACAAGTTGGAGGAGTTGGAAAAAAATGCAAAACCCATGTTGAAACAGGCAGATAGTTTCTCATATGTCTTAAGGCCAAAATATATACATATATATATATATAATATATAATTATATATATTTATAAATAATATATAATATATAATTATATAAATATATATGTTTATAAATAATATATAATATATAAATATATATCATATATATTCTACATAATATATATTTATTTTATATATATATATATATATATATATATATATATATAT
>NW_016110933.1:0-1651 GCF_001604975.1 Cebus imitator | reverse complement strand
GTAGAGACGGGGTTTCACCATGTTGACCAGGATGGTCTCGATCTCTTGACCTCGTGATCCACCCGCCTCGGCCTCCCAAAGTGCTGGGATTACAGGCTTGAGCCACCGCGCCCGGCCTAAGAGGACTTCTTAATGACTTCATGCTTGATCTCCACTTCCCCTTTTCAGGGTCCACACATCATCCTTTTAACAGTCTCTTTTGCCAAGGATAAACAGTAAGTACATAGTCTCTGGAATCCATATTCTTCCCTTCGGATAGCCAGGGGGACACTTTTTGGTCTGCAGGATTTTGCATCTGACCTGCTCTTGGTCAGCAATCTCACCACAAAGTTGCCGAGCTTCCCCGTAATGCACAGCCAGACAGCCCAGTGCAAAAGCTAGAGAAGCTGGCGGAGGGAGACCCACAGTGCCACAAATAATCTTTTCTTTTCTTTCTTTCTCTTTCTTGCTTTCTTTCTTGCTTGCTCTTTCTCTCTCCCTTCTTTTTTTTCCTACATGGCAAGATTTCGTCATGACCGAAATAATCTGCCGTGACTTCTGTTCCCACGCTGCTTCTGCCAGGGTCATGCCCTAGGCGTGGTTTTTTTTTTGTTTGTTTGTTTGTTTGTTTCCGCTATAATTATCGAGGCCCTTCCCAACTCTGGTCCCCTCAGCCGTTCCCTGACAGTCCCTTCTGCTGGTGAAAACACACACGGCGCCGGCCTGACCAGGGTGTAAGTCAGGGCTTGCCACTGTGTGATATCAGGGAGTGACTGAATGTGTTTAGGACTCAGTTTCCTCAATGTAAACTGGGGTTAATATCGGCCTTCTATGCCCCAAATGCACGTATTTATTCCGGCCACTGGGCCCAGGTGTAGGCTGTTTACGCGTCGGCCATCCCCACGCGTAATTAACGGTCAGCCAATTAAAGGCGAACCAAGCCCGGTCCATCTCCGGACTCCTTTTCTCATCCTCGGGCTGGACAATCAGCTGGCCTGGGCCCGGTTCTGCCTTTTCACATGCGGGGCGCCAGCCCGTTTGCTCGTCTGTGTATGGGAGCGTGGGATCACGGGGGTGCTCCCGCCCCGGCGGGGCCTTTAGTGTCCTGGGTCCCTAAAGACCAGGTCGCTCCACCGCCAGACAAGGCGCGAACCACAGCCGCGCTCGACGGCTGAGGTCGGTTACCCGGCCACCTGCTGCTGCGATTCTGATTGGTTCCTTCCTCCGACAATGCCCCGGCTGTAACCAATCAACAGCGAGGCCTCGCGATACCGCGCTCCGCCCTGCAGGAGCCCCCCGCGAACTCGCAGGCAGGAGGGTGGGTGGTTTGCCCTGCGTGTGGGTCGCGGGCTGGGCCCATAAAAGAGGAAGTGCACTTAGACCAGACCCTGCTGGACCCTGTTAGAAACTGCTTTGGCTGGGAGGCAAAGAGGTGTGTGACTGGAGAAGACTCCTTTCTGGCCGTCAGTCCTGCCATCCTCACAAAGAGTTTGCCGGCCCAAGAGAGTGTGAGGCAGAGGCTGGAGTGGCAAGGGAGTGCCCGTCTGGGGGAACGAAGGAGTAAATGCGGTGATCGGGGAGCACGGAAATGGGCGTGGAGGAAGGCACGCAGAGACCCCTAGGCGGGGCAGCCCCTGCGGAAAGGCGGTGGCTCCAGGGTTTCCTCACCCTA
>NW_016110932.1:0-1651 GCF_001604975.1 Cebus imitator | reverse complement strand
TTTCTGCCTCTTGGTTTTTTTAAGGTCATGTTAGAGTCTAGCTATTTGGTCAGAATCATAGTTGGGGAACATTTTCTCCCATCCTGTAGGCTATGTGCTTACTGTGCTGGTGATTTATTTTGCTACCTGGCAGTGTATTACTTTCTTAGGCTCAACTTACCCATTTTAGTTTTTCTTGATGTTGCATTTAGGGACTTAGTTATCTAAATTCTTTACCAAACCCCATGTTGAGAAAGGTATTTCCTAGGTGTTATTGGAGAACTTTTATAGTTTGAGTTGTGCCACATTTTCTTTATCTAGCCTATCATTGGGGGGGGAGCATTTGAGTTGGTTCCAAGTCCTTGCTATTGTGAACAGTGCTGCTTTAAACATATGTGTCCATGTGTCTTTATAATAGAATGATTTATAACTGGGTGAAATGGTGTTTCTAGTTCTAGATCCTTGAGGAATTACCACACTGTCTTTCACAATGGTTGAACTAATTTACACTCCCACCAACAGTGTAAAAGAGTTCCTGTTTCTCCACATTCTCTCCAGCAATGTCTCCTGATTTTTCAATGATAGCCATTCTAACTGGCATGAGATGGTATCTCAATGTGGTTTTGATTTGCATTTCTCTAATGACCAGTGATGGTGAGCTTTTTCTTCATATGTTTGTTGGCTGCATACATGTCTTCTCACACCAAACCGCCTGTGGTTTGGGTAAAGCAGCCTGAAGCAAATCAAGGTACACTGCCTGGGTCCTGCTCAGAGGCTGCCAGGGAGGCCCCAGACTGGCTCCCTGGGGCTCACAGCGTCCTGTTACCTGGATCTGCACATGGGGGTGCCTTTCTGCATCTCACCATCAAGTAGGTGCTCCTCTAAGCCCTCCTCCTGCCGGCCTGGAGACAGTGATCTGCACCACACCTTTCTTGCATGCCAGCAGAGCCCTCTGGACCAGAAGCCCCACAGCGGTTAGCCCTGGCTTGGACACTAGGCCAGGGGGCACCAGGGTGGGAGCTGGCCGCCCAGCCACAATCCTGTGGTTCCCAAGTTCTCCATCACCAGTGTGTTTTGGGTGTAGACAGGCAGCAAAAGTGCCTCAGGCAGGCCCTGGGCTTGGTGGGCTGCTTGTGCTCCATGATTTTGAGGCCATTTGCAGCAAGCTCCACCAGTCTGAGCTCCAAGCTGCAGCTGCTGCCACCTGCACCAGCACCACCAAGATTGTCTTGGGGGCTTTCTTCAGGGAGGCTGTCAGCATCCTCAAGTTGCAGGCACTCTAGCCCCAGTACTGCTTCAAGAGGCTTTTTCTCAGGGGCAGCCTCCTCTTCTCAATGGCCTGAAAGCTCCGTCAATTCCCTCGCAGTTTGCCAGGAACACAAGGCTGTCACTAACATTTGTGGCACCAGGACTTGCATGCGTGGGTTGCACATCAGCCACCATCTGTGCCACGTACAGTGACGCCACCAGGTGCATGCCACATGCGTACATGCACACACACGCCACACGTGCATAGTAGCTTGGCTTGCCTGTAACAGCTTGGCTTGGCTTTTCGGTCCTGGATTAGCTTGGCATTCTTCGCATGGCTTCGTGTTCCTTGCTTGGATTGGCATTTCTTCCCTCACATTTCTTTGCTGGGCTTGACCTTTTCTCTGCTAAGCTTGGCATTCCC
>NW_016110931.1:0-1651 GCF_001604975.1 Cebus imitator | reverse complement strand
AAAAAAAAAAAAAAAAAAAAGAAAGAAAAAAAAGGCATATCAGGTTTTCTTGAATACTACTTTCAACAGACCAGCAACTACTCGGCTATTTTCATGTAATTTTTGGTGAGTCCTGTTCCTGTAAGATCTAATGAGGAGTGTGCTTGGATATCAGAGGACAATGCCTGTGATTTACAGGATTTATGACAGACTGAATCACAAAGGAAACACAACGGCACTAAAAAAAAGTATGGGGTCTTAGGCTGGGTGCAGGGCTCATGCCTATAATCCCAGGACTTTGGGAGTCTGAGATAGGCAGATCACTTGAAGCCAGGAGTTTGAGACCAGCCTGGCCAACATGGAGAAACCCTGTCTCTACTAAATATACAAAAACAGCTAGGTGTGGTGGTAGGCACTTGTAATTCCAGCTACTTGGAGGCTGAGGCATGAGAATTACTTGAACCCTGGAGGTGGAGATTACAATGAGCCAAGATCACACCACTGCACTCCAGCCTGGACAACAGAGTGAGATCTGTCTCAAAAAAAAAGAAGAAGAAAAAGTATGAAATATTTTGTCCCAGTAAAGTAATGCAAGTGGGATCCTGACATCTGTCACAAAAGCTTTGTCATCTAACTTGCTCAGAGATTGCTTTTTTTTAGTGGGTCTTTTTTTTTTTTTTTTTTTTTGAGACTGAATCTCTCCCTGTTGCCCAGGCTAGAGTGCAGTGGCACAATCTCAGCTCACTGCAACCTCCACCTCCCGCGTTCAAGTGATTCTTCTGCCTCAGCCTCCCAAGTAGCTGGGACTACAGGCAAGTGCCACCACACCTGGCTAATTTTTTGTATTTTTAGTAGAAATGGGGTTTCACCTTGTTAGCCAGGATGGTCTCAATCTCCTAACCTTGTCATCCACCCGCCTTGGCTTCCCAAAGGGAGGCCTCACACCTGGGATTACAGGTGTGAGCCACTGCACCCAGCCAGGATAGGCAATTCTTGTTTACCAATTGGCATTTCTAGAAGTCAGTGTGCTTCTAGATTATATATAAAAGACAGTTTGAGACCAATTAAGACAGTCACTTAATATGTCATATCAGGGCCAGGTACAGTGGCTCATGTCTATAATCCCAGCACTTTCGGAGGCCAAAGCAGGAGGATCATTTGAAGCCAGGTATTCAAGACCAGCCTGGGCAACATAATGAGACCCCCGTTGCTACAGAAAAATGTAAAATTAGCTGGGCATGGTGGCATGTACCTGTAATCCCAGCTACTCAAGAGGCTGAGGTTGCAGGATCCCTTGAGCCCAGGAATTGGAGGCTTCAGTGAGCCATGATCATGCCACTGCACTCCAGCCTGGGTGACAGAGTGAGACCCTATCTCTCTTAAAAAAAAGAAGGCAGGCCAGGCACAGTGGCTTGTGCCTGTAATCCCAGCACTTTGGGAGGCCCAGGTGGGTGGATCACCTGAGGTCAGGAGTTCAAGACCAGCCTGACCCATATGGTGAAACCCCATCTCTGCTAAAAATACAAAAAGTAGCTGGGTGTGGTGGCATGTACCTGTAGTCCCAGCTACTTGGGAGGCTGAGGCAGGAGAATTGCTTGAACCTGGGAGGCGGAGGTTGTAGTGAGCTGAGATCATGCCCCTGCACTCTAGCCTGGGTAACAGAGAGAGACTC
>NW_016110930.1:0-1652 GCF_001604975.1 Cebus imitator | reverse complement strand
TTTTTTGTGTCTCTATCTCCTTCAGTTCTGCTCTGATCTTAGCTATATCTTGTCTTCTGCTAGACTTTGAGTTTTTTTGATCTTGCTCCTCTAGCTCTTTCAGTTTTGATGATAGGGTGTCAATTTTCGATCTCTCCTTGCTTCTCATGTGGGCACTTATTGCTATATATTTTCCTCTAGAGACTGCTTTACCTGTGTCCCAGAGATTCTGGTATGTTGTGTCTTCATTGTTGGTTTCGAAGAACATCTTTCTTTCTGCCTTCATTTCATTGTTTATCCAGTCAACATTCAGGGGCCAGTTGTTCAATTTCCATGAAGCTATGTGGTTCTGAGTTAGTTTCTGCTTTCTGAGTTCTAACCTGATTGCACTGTGGTCTGAGAGACTGTTTGTTATGATTTGCATTGTTCTCCATTTGCTCAGGAGTGATTTGCTTCCAGTTACGTGGTCAATTTTAGAGTAGGTGTGATGTAGTGCTGAGAAGAATGTATATTCTGTGGATTTGGGGTGGAGAATTCTGTAAATGTCTATTAGGTTTGCTTGGTCCAGGTCTGAGTTCTAGTCCTGGATATCCTTGTTAATTTTCTGTCTTGTTGATCTGTCTAATATTGACAATGGGGTGTTAAAGTCTCCCACTATAATTGTGTGGGAGTCTAAGTCTCTTTGTAAGTCATTAAGAACTTGCCTTATGTATCTGGGTGCTCTTGTATTGGGTGCGTATATATTTAGAATTGTTAGCTCTTCTTGTTGCATTGATCCTTTTACCATTATGTAATGTCCTTCTTTGTCTCTTTTGATCTTTGTTGCTTTAAAATCTATTTTATCAGAGATGAGAATTGCAACTCCTGCTTTTTTTTTGCTCTCCATTTGCTCGGTAGGTCTTCCTCCATCCTTTTATTTGAGCCTTTGTGTATCCTTGCATGTGAGATGGGTTTCCTGGATACAGCACATTGATGGGTTTTGGCTTTTTATCCAATTTGTCAGTCTGTGTCTTTTGATTGCGGCATTTAATCAATTTACATTTAGGGTTAATATTGTTATGTGTGAGTTTGATACTGCCATTTTGATGCTAGCTGTCTGTTTTGCCCATTAGTTGATGCAGATTCTTGATTGTGTTGATGCTCTTTACCATTTGGTATGTTTTTGGAGTGGCTGGTACTGGTTGTTCCTTTATATGTGTAGAGCCTCTTTCAGGAGTTCTTGTAAAGCAGGCCTGGTGGTGATGAAATCTCAAGTACTTGCTTGTTCGCAAAGGATTTTATTTTTCCTTCACTTATGAAGCTTAGTTTGGCTAGATATGAGATTCTGGGTTGAAAGTTCTTTTCTTTAAGGATGTTGAATATTGGCCACACTCTCTTCTGGCTTGTAGGGTTTCTGCGGAGAGATCTGCTGTGAGTCTGATGTGCTTCCCTTTGTGTGTTACCCGACCTTTCTCTCTGGCTGCCCTTAGCATTTTCTCCCTCATTTCAATCCTGGTGAATCTGATGATTATGTGCCTTGGGGTTGCCCTTCTTGAGGAATATCTTTGTGGTGTTCTCTGTATTTCCTGGACTTGAATATTGGCCTGTCTTGCTAGGTTGGGGAAGTTTTCCTGGATAATATCCTGAAGAGTATTTTCCAGCTTGGATTCATTCTTTTTGTCGCATTCAGGTAC
>NW_016110929.1:0-1652 GCF_001604975.1 Cebus imitator | reverse complement strand
AAGAAAGAGTATCAGACATTGAAGATCAACTCAATGAAATAAAACGAGAAGGCAAGATTAGAGAAAAAAGAGGAAAAAGAAGTGAACATAGCCTTCAAGAAATATGGGATTATGTGGAAAGACCTAGTCTATGTTTGATAGGTGTACCTGAATGTGACGGAGAGAATCAATCCAAGCTGGAAAACACTCTTCAGGATATTATCCAGGAGAACTTCCCCAACCTAGCAAGGCAGGCAAACATTCAAGTCCAGGAAATACAGAGAACACCACAAAGATATTCCTCAAGAAGAGCAACCGCAAGGAACATAATCATCAGAGTCACAGGGTTGAAATGAAGGAAAATATACTAAGGGCAGCCAGAGAGAAAGGTCGGGTTACCTACAAAGGGAAGACCATCAGACTCACAGCGGATCTCTCGGCAGAAACCCTACAAGCCAGAAGAGAGTGGGGGCCAATATTCAACATCCTTAAAGAAAAGAACTTTCAACCCAGAATTTCATATCCAGCCAAACTAAGCTTCATAAGCGAAGAAGAAATAAAATCCTTTATGAACAAGCAATTGCTGAGAGATTTCGTCACCACCAGGCCTGCCTTACAAGGGCTCCTGAAAGAAGCACTAAACATAAAAAGGAACAACCAGTACCAGCCACTCCAAAAACATACCAAATGTAAAGAGCATCAACACAATAAAGAAACTGCATCAACTAATGGCCAAAACAACCAGCTAGCATCAAAATGGCAGGATCAAATTCACACCCAATAATATTAACCTTAAATGTAAATGGGCTAAATGCCCCAATCAAAAGGTACAGACTGACAAATTGGATAAAAAGTCAAAACCCATTGGTGTGCTGTATCCAGGAAACCCATCTCACATGCAAGGATACACAGGCTTAAAATAAAGGGATGGAGGAAGATTTACCAAGCAAATGGTGAGCATAAAAAAGCAGGAGTTGCAATCCTAGTCTCTGATAAAATAGACTTTAAACCAAGAAAGATCAAAAGAGACAAAGAAGGGCATTACATAATGTAAAAGGATCAATGCAACGAGAAGAGCTAACGATCCTAAATATATACGCACTCAATACAGGAGCACCCAGATACATAAAGCAAGGTCTTAATGACTTACAGAGACTTAGACTCCTACATAATAATAGTGGGAGACTTTAACACTCCACTGTCAATATTAGACAGATCAACAAGACAGAAAATTAACAAGGATATCCAGGACTTGAACTCAGATCTGGGCCAAGCAAACCTAATAGACATTTACAGAACTCTCCACCCCAAATCCATAGAATATATATTTTTCTCAGCGCATCACACCTACTCTAAAATTGACCACATAACTGGAAGTAAATCACTCCTCAGCAAATGCGAAAGAACGGAAATCATAACAAACAGTCTCTCAGACCACGGTGCAATCAAATTAGAACTCAGGATTAAGAAACTAACTCAGAACCACACAACTTCATGGAAAGTGAACAACTAGTTCTAAATGTTGACTGGATAGACAATGAAATGAAGGGAAAAACAAAGATATTCTTCAAAGACACGATGTAACAGAATCTCTGGGATGCATTTAAAGCAGTGTCTAGAGGAAAATTTACAGGAATAAATGCCCACATGAGAAGCAAGGAAAGATCTAAAAT
>NW_016110928.1:0-1652 GCF_001604975.1 Cebus imitator | reverse complement strand
TTTTTTTTTTTTTCTGAATCTTGCTCCTCTACCTCTTTCAATTTTGATAATAGCTTTTCTATTTCAGATCTTTCCTTGCTTCTCAAGTGGGCATTTATTGCTACAAATTTTCTTCCAGGCACTGCTTTAAATGTGTCCCAGAGATTCTGGTACATTGTGTCTTCATTATTGCTGTTTTCAAAGAACATCTTTATTTCTGCCTTCATTTCATTGTTTATCCAGTCAACATTCAAGAGCCAGTTGTTCAGTTTCCAGAAGTTGTGTGGTTCTGAGTTAGTTTCTTAATCCTGAGTTATAATTTGATTGCATTGTGGTCCGACAGACTGTTATGATTTCCATTTTTTGCATTTGCTGAGGAGTGATTTACCTCCAATTATGTCATCAATTTTAGAGTAGGTAAAATGTTCTGAGAAGAACGTATATTCTGTGGATTTGGGGTGGAGAGTTCTACATATGTCTATTAGGTTCTCTTGGTACAGATCTGAGTTCAAGTCCAGGATATCCTGATTAATTATCTGTCTCGTTGATCTAATATTGACAGTGGAGTGTTAAAGTCTCCCACTATTATTGTTTGGGAGTCTAAGTCTCTTTGTAGGTCATTAAGAACTTGCTTTATGTATCTGGATGCTCCTGTATTGGGTGCATATATATTAGGATTTTTAGCTCCTCTTGTTGCATTGACCCTTTTATCATTATGTAATGCCCTACTTTGTCTGTTTTGATCCTTTTTGGTTTAAGGTCTGTTTTATCAGAGACTAGAGTTGCAACTCCTACATTTTTGGCTCTCCACTTGCTTGGTAAATCTTCCACCATCCCTTTATTTTGAACCTATGTGAGTCCTTGCATGTGAGATGGGTTTCCTGGATATAGCACACCAATGGTTTTTGACATTTTATCCAATTTAGTCTGTATCTTTTGATTGGGGTATATAGCCCATTTACATTTAAGGTTAATATTGTTATGTGTGAATTTGATCCTGTCATTTTGATGCTAGCTGGGTGTTTTGCCCATTAGTTGATGCAGTTTCTTCATTGTGTCCATGGTCATTACCATTTGGTACGTTTTTGGCGTGGCTGGTACTGGTTGTTACTTTCTATGTTTAGTACTTCTTTCAGGAGCTCTTGTAAGGCAGGCCTGGTGGTGACGAAATCTCTCAGCAATTGCTTGTTCATAAAGGATTCTTTCTGCTTCACTTATGAAGCTTAGTTTGGCTGCATATGAAATTCTAGGTTGAAAGTTCTTTTCTTTAAGGATGTAGAATATTAGCTCCAACTCTTTTCTGGCATGTAGGGTTTCTGTTGAGAGATCTCCTGTGAGTCTGATGGGCTTCCCTTTGTGGATAACCCGACCTTTCTCTCTGGCTAACCTTAGCATTTTTTCCCTCATTTCAACCTTGGTGAGCCTGATGATTATGTGCCTTGGGGTTGCTCTTCTTGAGGAATATCTTTGTGGTGGCCTCTGTATTTCCTTGACTTGAATATTGGTCTGCCTGGCTAGGTTGTGGAAGTTCTCCTGCATAATATCCTGAAGAGTGTTTTCCAGCTTGGATTCATTCTCTCTGTCCCATTCAGGTACACCTATCAAATGTAGATTAGGTCTTTTCACATAATCCCATATTTCTTGGAGGCTTTGTTCATTTCTTTTCACTCTTT
>NW_016110927.1:0-1654 GCF_001604975.1 Cebus imitator | reverse complement strand
TTTTTTTTAAAGAAACAGGATCTCACTTTGTTGCCCAGGCTGGAGTGCAATGGCACAATCATAGCTAACCGTGGCCTTGATCTCCTGAGCTCAAGTGATCTTCTCAACTCAGCCTCCCGAGTAACTGGGACTACAGGCATACACCACCATAGATAGCCACTGAATTTTTTCATTTTTTGTAGAGACAGGGTCTAGCTATGTTGCCCAGGTTGGTCTCAACCTCGTAGACTCACATGATCCTCCCGCCTTGGCCTCCCAAAGCACTGGATTACAGGTGTGAACCACTGTGCGTAGCCTGCCACTCTACTTTCTGTCTTTATGAATTTGACTCCTCTAGGTACCTTATGTAAGCAGAATAATGTATTAATAGTTTCTGTCTTTTTGTGTCTGGCTTATTTCATTAGCATAAGGTTTATCCATGTTATAGCCTGTGTCAGAATGTCCTTCCTTTTCAAGGCTGAATAGTATTCCATTGCATGCCTAGCCTATATTTAGTTCAGCTGTTTATCTGTCATTGGACAGTTGGGCTGTTTCTACATTTCGGCTCTTGGGAAATGCTGCTATGAACATAGGTGTACAAATATTTCTTCCAGACCCTGCTTTCAGTTCTTCTGGGTATGTAGCCAGAAATGGAATTGCTGAATCATATGGAAATTCTATTTTGAATCTTTTAAGGAATTGCCATACTGTTTTCCATAGTGGTTGTACCATTTTTCATTCCTAACAGCAGTGTGCAAGGATTCAGATTTCTGCACATCTTCATGTACACTTGTTACTTTCTGGTTTTTTGGATAGCAGCCATCCTAAGGAGTGTCAGATGCAGATGGTTTGTCGTTGTGGGTTTGACTTGAATTTCCCTCATGATTAGAGATGTTGAGCAGCTTTTCATGTGCTTGCTGGTTCTTCATATGTCTTCTTTGGGTAAGTGTCAGTTCAAGTCCTTTGCCCATATTTGAATCAGGTTGTTTGATCCCTTATCAGATAAATGATTTGCAAATATTTCTCCCAATCTGTGGGTTGTTTTTTTACTCTGTTAATAGTATCTTTTTATACACATATTTTAAATTTTTTGAAGAAGAGCCTGGCATGGTGGCTCACCCCATGGTAGTCCCAGCACTTTGGGAGCTGAGGCAGGAGGATCACTTGAGGCCAAGAGGTGGCGACCATTCTGGGCAACATAGCAAGACCCCTTCTCAACAAAACACTAACAACTGGCCAGATGTGGTGGCATGCGCCTGTACTCCCAGCTACTTGGGAGGCTGAGGCAGTAAGACCCGTTGAGCCAGGTAGGTCAAGGCTGCAGTGAGCCATGATTGTGCCACTTCGTGCCAGCCTAGAAGATGGAGCAGGACCCTGTCTTAAAAACAAAAAAATTTTTTTCATGAAGTTTGTCTATTTTTTTTCCTTTGGTCCTTGAGTTTTTCTCACAATTTTTAAGAAATTAATTTTGGAGGTGGCGGGGGAAGGAAGAGTATCAGGATAAATAGCTAATGCGTGTGGGGCTTAATACCCTAGGTGATGGTTTTGTATTACAGGTGCAGCAAACCACCAGGGCACATGTTTACCTATGTAACAAACCTGCATGTTCTGCACATGTATCCCAGAACATAAAATAAAATAAGATTATATATATATATATATATATATATATATA
>NW_016110926.1:0-1654 GCF_001604975.1 Cebus imitator | reverse complement strand
CTCCTCTGCACTCAGGGCTTTGGACAGGAAGTTTGTTACTCACTGATGAACAACACCAAATTGACACGACCTTCATGCTGCCCTGAGAAAGATAAAGCTCATAGCTGCTTCTGGCATCTCAGACGAAAGTTGGTCAGGGGTGGGTTCACACTCTGGTGACGCCAGAGCTCAGCATAGACACTCTTGCTCAATTTCTAGATGGACGTGCAACCCCGCCTGGCTGTCCTGAGATACCTATAAAATTCAATATGGGGTTGACTCAATGTAATAATTTTAGAAATTCAAACCAAAATGAAGCCCACTGTAGCCATTCCTTCCCAAAGACGGTGATGGAAGACTTTGAAAGCCATGTAAAATGAAATGAATATATGCACAAATGAAGCAAAACAAAAACCTGCTCAAAATAGTCCAGAGACTGTAATTTTAAATGCAAAACTATAAAAAAATCTAAAAGAAAATCTATATGACGTTGAGTTTGGTGTTGAGTTGTAACACAAAGCATCAAATGCCAATTCATGAAAATATTGATAACACAGACTTTATAAAACTCAGTATTCTATTGTGCAAAACTGTATTCAGAGAACCAAAATACAAGAGAGATGTGAGTAGATATTTACAAAATACATACGTGATTTTAAAACTGGGTAAATATCTCAACAGATACCTAACCAAAGCAAATATACTGATAGTAGGCTGGGCATGCTGGCTCATGCCTGTTATCCCAGAATTTTCTAATGCTTAGACGGGTAAATCATCTGAGCTCAGGAGTTCCAGACCAGCCTGGCCAACATGGCGAAACCCTGTCTCTAGTAAAAATACAAAAAATTAGCCAAGCATGCCGGTGGGCACTTGTAATCCCAGCTACTTGGGAGGCTGAAGCAGGAGAATCGCTTAAACATGGGAGGTAGAGGGTGCACTTAGCCAGTATTGTGCCATTGCGCTCCAACCTGGGTTACAGAGCAAGACTCCATCTCAAAAAAAATGTTAATAACATATCTGATACATGTTGATATATTAAGACGAGGGGAAACTAGTTTGGATCTACAAAGGAAATCTGTATTTTCCTCCCAATTTCAGTGTGAATATAAAACTAATTTAAAATAAAACCTTTATTTAAAATTTGTAAATTTTTTCAAATATCTGCTTACTTATTTGTACCAATAATAAGTAGTAATTGATACTAACTATGCCTACTTTTCAAAACAGGGGTATTCATGATGCTGCAAAGTAATTTATGCATACATATATAATTTCAATGAAATGCCTATTTTACAAGATTTATGTTAAAATAACACATCCATGTAAACATATGTATCATATCTTTTTTCTTGTGGTGTGGTTCACTCTCTAGGAAATCTGGTCACCTAAGAAACAAGGAAAGAATTCAGATTTGGAGACAATTTCAGTTTACAGCAGGACGTTTTCAAAAGAATAACTTTTTAAAAAAATTAAAATAGCAATTGATTGTGAGTGAATCCGTTATTATAATGAATGCTTGTCTTTGTCTTTCTTCCCACATTCCTTTTAGCCACAATTCAACAAAAGCAAATATTTGCCATTGGAAAAAATATTCAAAGGAAGACTGTAAAGGGAATTTGTGACCACAATTATTCAATATTTCATGACGGTGGTTTCTAATACTGAAAAGTTTAAA
>NW_016110925.1:0-1655 GCF_001604975.1 Cebus imitator | reverse complement strand
TAATATATGAAATAATATTTTAGATCTCTGTCCTTTAGAGATTTAAAGGCCAATTATAACAAGGTGAAGAGAATGATTTAATCATACAGTTGTTCTGTGAAGGCTATGAGTATTTTTTACTGTGCCCCTTTTCAAACCAATGCCTTCAATTAAAAGCTTGAACAATTCAGAATCCTGCAAAACACATTCTAATACAGAAAGATTTCAATTTCTTTGCAAAGTAAGCAAAATCAAATAAAATCCTCTCTGATCACCAAGAGGAACTATAAACACCCTCTGAACTTTAAATACTCTTACCATCACCCATGCAAGAAGTATTCTTCTGGCTTTCTGGGCTGATGGCATATATATTATCTATATCTATCTCTGTATCTATATCCATCTACTTACTTATCTAGCAAGACTATATTCAATTCAAGGACCATTTAAAGCACAGAAAAAGTTTATGGTTTTCTCTTAGTGCAACGTTATCTTGGTTTGAACTGGTGAATAATTGTATCATCTGTGTGTCCTAATTCAGGGGACAGAACAAGAAAGCAGAAAATTTCAGGTTTGCTACCCTATTTTCTAGGGGTAGTTGTTAAGAGTATAAAATGTGAATTCTGGAGTCAGACTGTCTATGTGACCCCAGATAAATTTCAAACATATTTCTCTACTTCAATTTCTCACCTGCAGATGCTATTTATCTCCTAATATGGAGAATTTGGTGAGTTATTATGTGTAAAGCTCTTCTGTGCCTGATAAGCTTTCATCATTGTTGTTTCTGCTGTGGTGGTATGTGATTGTGGCTAATGTTGTTGTTTACTGCTAGTGATAATCATGACATAAAGCAGGACAACAAAGGCCTGCCATCATCCTTAATTTATTTAAAGTAAGAGTGAATGTACCTTGAAGGAGCTGTGGGAGTTATTCTGATCCCTCTGCCTCTAATACCTCTGCCACGTCCAGAGTCCTCTGAGCCGTTTAAGTAAGATAATTCACGTAGTTGTTCCTGACGAATTTCATCATTATAGTCCTGGAAAAAAAAAATTGATGTGATGAGTTAAAAATGGGACATGCTGTTCACAGAGCTGGGGAAAAAAAGAAAAAGAAACAGAACGAAACACAATAGCATATAATTTTTTTCTTTTGTTTCCTGGTACCTTATATACAAAAATCTAAAATGATATTAAAAAGTATACATACTTTAAATTCCTGTTTTTATGTAGGGAAATTGAAACTGTTTCTTTTATCAAGAAAGTACTCAGCAGGACATAACATTAGATTTGCTGAGATATCACTTGATGTGTTAGCTAGAAAAGGGAAGATAGCAACACAAAACAAGAACTTGGAATGTATTAAAGTTATGATTGTTAACAGACGATTACTAAAAAATAACTTTATTTGCATGAATGTGTGTAGACTATGAATGACTACATGATATTCAAATAGCTTCTGATACGTAAACAAAAAACAGCAATTCCAAGGGCCCAGGGTAGATACTGAGCATATATTAGAACCATAAAGAAGTACAATAATATGTCCCTGCTTTAGACAACCAGCAGCTGTGGAATCCAACTAAACAGATTGATGTGAAATATTTATTTATTAACTTTCATTTTTTATTTATTTTCTTTTTTGAGATATTTTTAATTTAAGTGTTACAAACAGTGGCT
>NW_016110924.1:0-1655 GCF_001604975.1 Cebus imitator | reverse complement strand
CTATATGTCATACTACAGTATTTCACTTCAACTAGGGACATGTAAAACTTTCCACCATTGCTAACATTTATTATTTTATGACATATCATGGAGAACTTCCAATCATTAGAGATAAAACTAAATAATCACTGAAAATTATATTGCTGAAATGTTTAAGTGGAGACATTATGTGACGCAAGTTATTATACAATAGCATAGTCCTTTGAAACAAAATATTGTAATTCCATTTGCATTTATAATTTATAAATTTAAATTTATAAGAAAATACAAAAGTTAAACAGAACTTTAGAATTCTGAAATATAAAACATATTAAGACAATAAATAACTATACTTACAATGTGTAGTTCTTTTTTTGTTTCTCAATAAAGATTTATTACATTAAAAATGCCATCACCAAACCCTGAAGCACTCAGGGTTCTGACTTGTGCAGCCATGACCTCTGAAGCCAGAACACATGGAAGCAGCAGCAGCTGAGTTGCCAACTCAGGTCTTGACCTGCCTGGCTTTGCTGGCGAACTCCTACACACCCTTCAAGGCCCTGCTCAAATGTCTCTGTCTTAGGCTGACGCAGCTGCTGCCTTTCTGTGGCCACACAGAGCTCCCTTTCAGGGATGATGGCTCCCGCAGGGAGTGCCCCCAGTGCCCGGCACAGAGCCAGGCACGCAGTGGTGCACAGGAACGTCTGCTGATGTCCACCCTAAGGCCCACCAAGGAACCACGGGGCTCCGTCCTGGTCCTCACACCCTCCTCCGCATCCTGCCCTTCTTGGAGCGGGCACCCAGGCCGAAGGCACCCTGCTGCAGCTCCTGGGCGTGGCGGCGGTTGCGAGCGGAGAGCTGCTTGAGGCCACCGCGCTGCAGGAAGCGCAGCTTCCAGGCCCGGCGCCGCCGCTTCCGGATCTGCTGCTTGGTCTTGAGTTCCGGGGGACGCGGCCTGCAGGGGTGTCTGGGGCGCAGGGCTGGGATGCACCTTGGCCAAGGCCTCGCTTCCCACCTCTTCGCTCTGGGCCTTGCCGGTCAGATGCCCCTTCCTCTCCGGAGTCACGATCATCAGTTTTCTGTTTCTGCTTCCACTTCTGATAGACGTCTCTCTTGCAGGAGCTGCTGATGTAGTGGCCGCTCTCTTTTTCTTCTTCATGTCTTCCTGTCCTGACTGTCCCACAAACCGCTTCTTCTTCCGGTCCCACTTGAGCTGCTGACGGCCCCTCGTGAGATTCTGAGCACATTAAAAGTCATTTAGTCCAGATGTGACATGATGTTTGCATTTTCTATACATGGCTTTTGTGAACTGATCATCCCAATGATTACATACAGTAATAAAAACTCAATTTCTACTCAAGACATCACATTCTACCTTTGAGAAACATTTTCTTAACCTTACTGTCTTATTTTTTAAAAATAAGAAAATATTACACAGAAAATCTCAGAAGGAATGCAAGTTTTCTATAACAATTTGAAATCCTAAATGCTTTTGTAATGTTATTCAGTCTTTTTTATAATCAGTAAAGGATATATAAACAGAAATAATACTTTCTATTGTAGAGTTTTAGCATATTTGTTTATTGCCTAATAATATTATTTCCATATTTCTATACTTAGTTGTATAAATTAAAAAAACTTATTTGTTAAATTATGTTACATTATTAAATAGTCTT
>NW_016110923.1:0-1655 GCF_001604975.1 Cebus imitator | reverse complement strand
TGAGTTTTCCAGCTGAAAAACTGGAACTTCTTTCTGGGGTATGTGTATATGTTTAGAGAGGTGAATGATGGAAATGAGATGGGCAGAAGGACAAGTCCCACTTCATGATTTTTTTTTTTAAGAGATAGGGTTTTCCTATGTTGCCCAGGTTGGTCTTGAACTCCTGTACTCAAGTATTCCTGTCACCCTGGCCCTTCCAAAGTGCTGTAGTTATAGGTGTGAGCAACCGCGCCCAACCAGTAGGCATTTATTCATTTATTTATTTATTTATTTATTTTTGAGACTGAGTCTTGCACTGTTGCCCAGGCTGGAGAGCAGTGTTGCAATCTCTGCTCACTGCAACCTCCACCTTCCAGGTTCAAGCGATTCTCCTGCCTCAGCCTCCCAAGTAGCTGGGATTACAGGTGCCTGCCACCACAACAGCCAATTTTTGTATTTTTAGTAGATACAGGGTTTAACTCTGTTGGCTAGGCTAGTCTTAAACTCCTGAGCTCATGGTCTGCCTGCCTCAGCTTCCCAAAGTGCTGGGATTACAGGCGTGAGCTACTGTACCTGGCCAGGCAATAGGCATTTTTTAAGAAAATGAGGCCGAGCGTGGTGGCTCATGCCTGTAATCCCAGCACTTGGGGAAGCCAAGGCTGGCAGATCACCTGAGGTCAGGAGTTCCAGACCAGCTTGCCCAACATGATGAAACCCTGTCTCTACTAAAAATACAAAAAATTAGCCAGATGTGGTGGTGGGCTTCTGCAATCCCAGCTACTCGGGAGGCTGAGGGAAGAGAATCACTTGAATCTGGGAGGAGAATCATTTGAGCCTGGGAGGTGGAGGTTGCAATGAGCTGAGATCATGCCACTGCACTCCAGCCTGGATGATAAGAGTGAAACTCTTGTCTCCAAAAATAAAAGAGAAAAGAAATTAAAGTTCATTGGTTGGGGAAATGCCTGAAATTTTTGGGAACTTCTGTAGAACTCTTTTGAGTTCCAGGGAGCACTACTTAAACTCCTGACCTAGACAATTCAGTCTTTGCTGAGGAAAAGTGTCACTTAGAGTTTGTCTGTTATTTGCTCCCAGCTTCACTGCACGGTGCCTGCTTACAATTTCCCAGTGACTGCTATGGCCATTGCCCCCAATACCAACAACCTTGTCATCGCTCATTCTGACCAGCAGGTAAGGGAGATTCCAGTGCTTTCTAATCCCTTCCTTCTGGATAGTAACCTGGAAGCTGGGATATTGGGCAGTTGAGGGGAGCTTTTCTTTGAAGGTGCTGGAGGAGATAAGGTTTTCTACTGTGAGAAGTAAAGCTTCCTTGCCTGTCTGGGCTCATCATAGGCCAGCAATATCCATTGGTTTGATGGGATGCAGTTTAAATGGAGGAGGAATTTTGAAGAATTCATTTTCCTGATTATTTTAGAGCAGAGATGACATGGGCTTGGGTGTTAAACTCGATATGGAATGGTATAAAATTTTGAGAGTTGAAAGTGACTAAAAGATTGTATTATTCGCCTTTACCCTTGCAGATGAGGAAATCCAGCCCTCGTAAGATCAGTACTTAATCTCAGCCAAAATTAGAACCAAATCTGCCTTTTTCCTTACCAATTTGTAAGGAGACTGTAATTATAAAGAGATTTTTTCCTCTGGTTTTTTTTTTTTTTTTT
>NW_016110922.1:0-1655 GCF_001604975.1 Cebus imitator | reverse complement strand
CAACCCCGGCCCCGGCCCGCCAACCTCGGCCCACCCCGGCCCCCGCGCACCTGTGCGGCGCTGCGCGACCAGCTTGCTGGGCCCCTTGGTGATGGTGTACATGGCGCGCCGCTCCCCGACCGCCGCCGGCCCCCGGCCTGATCCGGCCCCTGTGCCCGGGCTCGCACTTAACGGGCGGCGGGCGCTGCGGGCAGGGGGCGGGCCCGCTACACGCCCCCGGCCCTTAAAGGGCCCGCACGGGCTCGGGCCAACCGCGGGACACGCGGCGCAGGCCGCGCTCCGGCCCTTCGGGAAACCGGCAGGCGGGGGCGGAGCCGGCAGCAACCCCGCCCCGGCCCCCGGAGGCCAAGGCGGACCCAGCGCCCTGCGGCCCGGGAAGGCCGCTGCTGCCTGGGAGCCAGGTGGGTCCCGGGGCACCGCGCTCGCGGCTGCCGGCGGGGACCCAAGGGGTCGGCGGCGACGTGCGAGCCGGGTCCTGGGACCTCGGGGCCCACTTTTGACAGGCGCTGGAGGAGAACCTGTGCTGGGGGGTCGCTGTGTTGGGAGGCTCTGTGCTGGGGGTCTGCTCTGTGCTGGGGGGTCCCTGTGTTGGGGGGTCCCTGTGCTGGGGGTCTGCTCTGTGCTGGGGGGTCCCTGTGTTGGGGGGCTCTGTGCTGGGGGTCTGCTCTGTGCTGCGAGTCTCTGTGCTGGGGGCTCTGTGCTGGGAGCTCTGTGTTCAGGGGCCCTGTGCTTGGGGGGGCGTCCGTGGGAGCTCTATACTGGGGAACTCTGCTGGGGGGCTCTGTGCTGGGCTGCTCTGTGCAGGGGCCGGAGGCAAGGGTTTACCACTCATACATGGGGAGCCTCAGCCAAGGTGTCTGCAGAGGCCTGGGCCAGTGTGAAGGGTCACCATTGGCTTAGGCCTTGGGGCTGGGTCTAAGCAGAGAAAGAGGCTCGTCCCCCTGGCCTTGGACAGAGACGTGATGCCCTGGGATCTCCCTTCCACCCCACGGGTCAACCCTGGCTGCACTCTGCCCCCGCCCTGGCCCCCATGCTGAGGAACATCCAAAGGCCACATGTGTGTCCTGTGGCCCTGGGGGCTCCTGTACCTGTCTCAGTGTGGCAGGCCAGGTGTCACTAACACAGACCTCCATAACAATTGTTTCAGTGCAGTCGTTTATTTAAATATTAACAGCTTAAAAAGCTGTCCAGGGGCTGGTGGCTCATGCCTGTAATCCCAGTGCACCGGGAGGGGAGGCTGAGGCGTGCGGATCACCTAAGGCCAGGAGTTCAAGACCAGCCTGGCCAACATGGTGAAATCCCATCTCTACCAAAAATACAAAAAAAAAAATTAGCTGTACATGGTGGCAGATGCATGTAATCCCAGCTACTCGGGAGGCTGAGGCAGAGAATTGCTTGAACCTGAGAGGTGAAGGTTACAGGGAGCCGAGATCGTGACATTGCACTTCAGCCTGGGTGACAGAGTGAGACTCCATCTAAAAAAAATAAAATACAAAAGTTTTCCAGGTGTAGTGCTGTGTGCCTGTAATCCCACCTACCCAGGAGGCTGAGGCAGGAGAATCACTTGAACCCAAGAGGTCGAGGCTGCAGTGAGCTGAGATCACATCACTGCATTCCAGACTGTGCGAAAGAGCAAGACCCAGTCTCTAAACTAA
>NW_016110921.1:0-1656 GCF_001604975.1 Cebus imitator | reverse complement strand
TTTTTTTTTTTTTTTGAGATGGAGTCTCGCTTTGTCATCCTGTCATCTAGGCTGGAGTGCAGTGGTGCAACCTTGACCCACTGTAACCTCCACCTCCTGGGTTCAAGCGATTCTTCTGTCTCAGCCTCCCAAGTAGTTGGGACTATAGGTGGGTGCCACCACATCTGGCTAATTTTTGTATTTTTAGTAGAGACCGGGTTTCGCCATGTTGGTCAGGCTAGTCATGAACTCCTGACCTCAAGTGATCTGCCTGCCTTGGCCTCCCAAAGTGCTGGGATTACAGGTGTGAGCCACTGAGCCTGACCTTTATTGTTCTTCTCTTGGATCCTGGGAATTTAGAGATTTTTTTGCTCACACCTGCTTGTTCCCTGTATCTGAGTCTTGCTCTTTTGCAGTTTTTTTGCACTCTGACCAATGAGAGTATAATGATGCCATTCTTTATCTCTCGACCAACTTATTCTTTTTTTTTCTTTTTTGAAATGGACTCTTGCTCTGTTGCCCAGGCTGGAGTGCAGTGGTGCAACCTCCGCGTACTGCAACCTCTGCCTCCCGGGTTCAAGCGATTCTCTTGCCTCAGCCTCCGGAGTAGCTGGGACTAGAGGCACGTGCCACCACGTCCAGCTACCTTTTTTTTTTTTTTTAGTAGGGACAGGTTTCACTGTGTTAGCCAGGATGGTTTCAATCTCCTGACCTCTTGATCCACACGCTTTGGCCTCCCAAAGTGCTGGGATTACAGGTGTGAGCCATCACGCCCAGCCCAACTTAATCTTTTAACAAACATTTTATTGTAGAACAATTTTAGATTTACAGAATTCTTGCAAAAACATACAAAGAGTTTCTGTATAATCCATACCCATCTTCTCCTATGATTAACATTTTGTATTATTATAGTATATTCGTTACAATAAACGAACCAATGTTGATACCTTATTATTAACCCATATTCGATTCTCATTTCCTTTTTGTCCCTAATGTCCTTTTTCTGTTCCAGGAGCCCATCCAGCAAACCATATGACATTTAGTCATCATGTCTCCTTTGCCTCCTCTTAGCTGTGACAGTTTCTCATACTTTTCCTTGTTTTTTGATGACTTGGACAGTTCTGAGGAATGTTAGATATTTCATGAGTGGAATTTTCCTCAGTTTTCTTTTCTTTTTCTTTTTGATTTTTTGAGACAGGGTCTTGCTTTGTCATCCAGACTGGAGTGCAGTGACGTGATCTTGGCTCACTGCAACCTCTGTCTTCCAGGTTCAAGCGACCCTCCCACCTCAGCCTCCTGAGCCTCCTGAGTAGCTGGGACTGTGTGTGCATGCCACCATGCCCAGATAACTTTTTTTTTTTTTTATTAGAACTAGGTTTCACCAGGTTTCCCAGGCTGGTTTTGAACTCCCTGGCTTAAGTGATTTGCCTGCCTTAGCCTCCCAAAGTTTTGGGATTACAGATGTGAGCCACTGCACCTGGTCACCTCAATCTCCTGACTAAACTGGGCTAATATGTTTTTGAGAAGACCACAGAGGTAAAGTGCCATTGTTATCACGTGATAGCAGAGGGACATACTATCAATAAGATTTGTCACTGTTGATGTTAGTCTTGATCATTTGATTTAAGGTAGTGTTTGTCACATTTTTCTACTGTAAAGTTACTCTTCTTCTCTTTA
>NW_016110920.1:0-1656 GCF_001604975.1 Cebus imitator | reverse complement strand
AACCAGTTCACATAATCAAAACAGCAATGTTCTGTATTCAGCAAGGATTTCTTTTTACTATAATAAATGGAGCCAAATAATCCTTTTGGAATTCAGCAGCCGGGTTATGGCTACAAATGCAATACTAGTAGCTTTCTATGGAATTAAGAACAAGCATTTTCAAAACTTCAGAGGAAAGGGCCCCATTGAGATATAGTACCTAAATATATATTTGGATAATATTTCAACACTAACACTGGTGCTCTACCTTCACTTCAACTTCATCAGGAACTCACTATTAAATCAAGATTAGTATGTTTTTAGACAGTGCAATTCGTGCAAATAATTCAAATGGTTGCATTTTAATCCTAGTTTTCTTGAAAAGAACTATTATATTATTTGAATATATACTGTGGAAATACACATGATCTATGGAGCATTTCTGGATTCATCAGGGAAAGCTGGTTCTGTCTTGTGGAATGCTTAAATAGCCTTTGTGCATATTCTATCAGTATAGTATTCTGAAAGTGTATGTTGCAAGATGCATTCAGTTTCTCAGAAAGATTGAAGTTCTGTGAAAACAAGTATTATGTATTGCACATCTTTATAAGAGCAGAATAGAGTTTGGAAGCCTGACATATGGTAGGTGTTCCAAAAATGATTGTTGACTAACTTCATGGAAACTGAAGGGACATAAACTATAGTTTATATGGATTAAGATACCAAGTTAATTGCCTTCATAGAGTATAAAATTGTAGTCACATCTATACCCCCAAAAAGGTAGTCAAGTCATTTACATGAATAGATGTCTACATTTATAATAAAGTCCTGCTTTTTAAAATTAAAGGATCTGTGAAAATTGATCATATGAGACTCAAGTCTGGTCCTACCCAAATTAAAAAGAGTTGAGAAGCCAGCGGGGAAAAGCAGTCATGGCACTTAACATTGCTCCAGGAGTGTGATTTTTTGCAAGCTTGACTGCTAAAGCTGCCTGCTGTAACCTGAAAGTTTTACCTAACGGCTTCTGAAACAACCTGCTACAACTTTAAGAGTAATTTTACCCAACGTTGTCACTCACCAATCAGAGCTCTCCTTTTCATAAAACATCAAAACTCCTCTTTGTTCTTTGCACATATCAAAGACGACCAGGTCTGTGTGTACGCCCTGATTTACAATTCTTATATCTCAAGTAAACAGTTAAATTTAGACATTTTTCTCTACATATTTTATTTGACATTGACAGATCTCTTGATTTATAATCACCAGTTTATATATGAATTTGACTTTATCAGACAACCACTTCCTACTCAGTGATCAAATTATCTTTTGTTCTTTTAACACTTTTGACGTTAAAGATTTTATTTGCATAGTCTTCATTTTTTTTCCTGTGAAGTACAACAAACTGCGAATTCTGAAACCATTACTTTACATACTGCAGTAGCTATATTTGGGAAGTAGAGATGGAATGACAGAGGAGCTGGGGAATTGAAAAAGTATTGAAGGTGTCTCTCAGTGGTTAGGCTGCCTTTATTGTGCAAGGAGTTACTTCAATCCAGACAGATACATATGGCCACAGCTGGCTACAGAAGCCTTTGTTATGAGCCTGGAACTCATCAAGAAATTTAAAGAGAGATAGAAGAAAACACCATTGCAAAGGACTTTTTTCTCCAGACGACA
>NW_016110919.1:0-1657 GCF_001604975.1 Cebus imitator | reverse complement strand
TATATTGGTTTTTTTATCCTGAGACTTTGCTGAAGTCATTTATCAGGTCTAGGAATCTTTTGGCAGAATCTTTAGGCTTTTCTAGGTGTAGAATAATATTATCAGTGAAGAGAGAGATATGTTGAGAGAGACGTATGTTGAACCATTCTTGCATCACAGAAATAAAGCCCACTTGATAATGGTGACTTTGTGCTGCCAGATTTGATTTGCTAGTATTTTATTGGAGGATTTTTTTTTTTTTTTTTTGAGACTGAGTCTTGCTTTGTCACCCAGGCTGGAGTGCAATGGCATGATCTCGACTCACTGCAACCTCCACCTTCCAGGTTCAAGCAATTCTACTGCCTCAGCCTCCTGAGTAGCTGGGATTACAGGCACATGCCACCATGCCTGGCGAATTTTTAGTGGAGATGGGGTTTCACCATGTTGGTCAGGCTGGTCTCGGCACTCCTAACCTCATGATCCCAAAGAGCTTCTCAAAGAGCTAGGATTACAGGCATGAGCCACTGCACTTGTCCCTGTTGATAGTTTCTTTTGCTGTGCAGAAGCTCTTTAGTTTAATTAATTCCTGTTTATTTTTTGTTATGTTGCATTTGCTTTTGGGATCTTCATCATAATTTTTTTTGCCTATACCAGCGTCTAGAAGAGTATTTCTTGGTTGTCTTCTAGGCTTTTTATAGTTTCAGGTCTTACATTTAAGTCTTTATCTTGAGTTAATGTTTATACATGGTGAGAAGTAGGAATCCAATATTTCTTTTCTTCTGCATGTGGTTAGTTTTTCTAGCACTATTTCTTGAATAACTGTTTGTTTTTCCTCATTGTTTGTTTTTGTCAATTTGTTGAAGATCAGTTGGTTTAGGTGTGTGACTTTCTTGCAGGGGTCTCTATTCTGTTCCATTGGCCTATGTGTGTATTTTGGTACCAGTGCTATGCTGTTTAGGTTACTGTAGCCTTGTAGTATAGTTTGAAGTCAGGTAATTGTGTACCTTTGGCTTTATTCTTTTTATTTAAGGTTGTCTTGGTTATTTGGGCTATTTTTTTTGTTCCATATGAATTTTAGTTTTTCTAAGTCTATGAGAAATGTTACTGGTAGTTAGATAGGAAAGCATTTAACCTGTATATTAATTTGGGCAGTATGAACATTTAAATGATATTGATTCTTCCAACTCATGAGCATGGAATGCTTTTCTATTTGTTAATGTTATCTCTCATTTCTTTGAGCTGCGCTTTGTAGTCTTCCTCACATCCTTGGCTAGATGTATTCCAAGGCACTTTTATTTCTGTGGCTATTGTAAATGGGATTGTATTCTTGATTTGTTTCTCAGCTTGAATATTTTTGGTATATAGAAATGCCACTCATTTTTGGCTGGGCATGATGACTCATGGCTGTAATCCCAGTACTTTGGGAAGCCAAGGCAGGCGGATCACTTGAGGACAGGAGTTCGAGATCAGCCTGACCAACATGGTAAAACTGTGTCTCTACTAAAAATTTAAAAATTAGCCAGATGTGGTGGCATTCACCTTTAATCCTAGGTACTCAGTAGGGTGAGGCAGGAGAATCACTTGAGCCTGGGAGACGTAGGTTGCAGTAAGCTGAAATCATGCTGTTGAACTCCAGCCTGGGCAACAGAGCAAGACTCTGTCTCAAAAAAAAAAAAAA
>NW_016110918.1:4785-6053 GCF_001604975.1 Cebus imitator | reverse complement strand
TTTTTTTTTCTTTTGGTATTCTTAGTAGAGACGGGGTTTCCCCATGTTGGCCAGGCTAGTCTCGAACTCTTGACCTCGTGATCCGCTTGCCTCGGCCTCCCAAAGTGCTGGAATTACAGGCGTGAGCCACCGGGCCCAGCCACTACCCTACGTTTTATTATAATTGCATATAAATATGCCTTCCCTTTAAGAGCAGGGACTGTCTCTCCATTGCATGGCCTGGCACAGTGTCCAGCACACAGTAGACAACGCAAGAGTTATTACGTGAACCAGTATCATCATCCAAACAATGGCTACCGTTTCCAGAGCACCTACCATGAGCTATTTTACCTACATTATCCTGCAGGCTTTCCCAGACTACCCGATCCAAAGCAGCCCCCCCAGTCACCCTCTAGGCACATAACCCTATTTTAGTTGTCTGAATAGGACATATTTTGGTTTCTGTGCTTATTGTCTGTCACCGGTTTCCCCTCACAAGAAGGAAAGCTCCAAGAGAACAGGCATCTTAGCTACCTTGTGCTTGGCTCATAGGAAAGAAATGAATCTAAGCCTCCCACTTCCCTCCGTAACAGAGTTGACTTGCACACCGTAGGTCTCAATACGTTATGTTTTAAATTTTATATTTAGATTTCGAAATAATTGTGTTGAATATTTTATGGTTCATAACAAATGGAAAGGGGGGTGGAATAAAGAATAAATATAAGTTTGGTTACATTACCCTAGCACTGACATTGGTACGGGAATTTTTGCTGCAATAAGAAAGCCACTTCCTCTGACATAAGGTCACCCACACTTCCTCTTAGTTTGTCGTGGCTGGGCTGCCACATCCTCTTAGCTCATCATGGCTGGGCTGGCTGGGGCGGTCAGGACTCCAGACGCTCGCACTAAAAGAGGGGTGGGAGTTCAGGAGTCACTCCACTCCTGTAGGGAGCTGACCACGAGTGGGTGCGCAGGAACGTGTGCCCGGATCCGTGCAGTGCCTAGGGCCGCTGTACGAAGCCGCCTCAGCGTGCTCGCCCGGGCGACTCTCCCTGTTGGGGCTCTGCTTCCTGCTGCGTTCCTCTTCCTTCTACCCCTAAAGCGCGCATGCCCTGCAGTCAAACCTGGCGCACCCTCAAGCCTCCAGGGGGCGACGTGACCGAGCCCCGCATCACGTGTGCGGAAACGGCCTATAGTGCCCGAAGGATGCCACCAGGACGGAGGCCCGGCTGCGCCACGGACGGTAGCGGCTTTTGTCCAGCTCTTGCGCCGCCTTGGCCCGACCCCGC
>NW_016110918.1:0-1658 GCF_001604975.1 Cebus imitator | reverse complement strand
TGTGCACCACAGAGCTTGGCAGAGCTGCAAAGTTGGCACCAGAATTTGCCAAGAGGAATGTTAAGTTGATTGCCCTTTCAATAGACAGTGTCGAGGACCATCTTGCCTGGAGCAAGGTATAGTATCAATTGGTGTGTGCTTCAAGCCTGAGATTATAGATCAAGTTATAAAGTATAGAGTACTTGGTTTTTGAGGTTAAGATACAAGTAAGTTTCAGGTTCAAAGTTCACTGATTATTTGAAAATTTCAGTTGAAACACACAGTATCACATTGCTAAATCCATTGGTCAGTCAGTTCTCAGCCCTCATCTTGGCCTACCAGCAGCATTCAACCCAGGTGATCACGTGCCTCCTGAAACTTTTTCCTTTTTTGGCTTCCAGGACACCACATCCCAGCTGTTCCTGTTCACTAATTCTTCATCTCCCAACTCCTAATGTATGCTGAAGTTAACGTGAACCTTTTTCTTAGACCTCCTCTCTTTTCTGTCTATACTCTTTCTCTTGGTGAGCTCATCCACTCACATCTTTAAATACCATCTATATGCTGTGATTCTCAAATTTTCATCTCTAGGCCAGACTCTTCCAGGTTTGTGTAGCCACTGCCTACTCAGCATCTCTCCAGGGATGTCCAGTCATCTCAAACCTAGCATGTCTAACTAGGCCTCATTCTTAAATCCAGAGTTTTACTCAACTAATGGCAACTACATTTTTATAGTTGTTCACACCCCAAATCCAGGAGCCATTCTTAATTCTTCATGTTTTTTCACATTATACATCTGATTTATCCTCAAACTTGTCAACTCTCCCTTCAAAATATGTCCTGTATCATATATGGAAGACTCACTCCCCAGGGCTCTGTGTGACTTACCCTCACCTCTTTTGGGTCTCAACTCACAGGACATTTCATCAACGCCTTTCTTGTCCTCATTATATAAAATTATAACTCCTTTTCACATTCACGGTCCCCTTCTCAGCACGTGTCACCATCTCAAATACTCTGCATATTATTTAGTTTGTTTCTCCCTAGTAGAGTGTAGACTCAGCAGGAACAGAGACTTCTGTTTTGTGCGCTGCTGGAACAATGCTCACTACTCAGTACACCTTAGGTGATCAGTCAATATTCGTTGAATGAATTAATTGAAGGAATTATCTGCTTTTAGCAAAAGAATTTACTTAAAATTGGGTGGTCTAAATTTACCTTGAAAACATTTTAAGGACTTTGCTACAATGTATTGTTAAGTAACAATGATAACTACTTATTGAGGGATGCTTACTCTTTACTAATCACTATGTCAAGCACATGCGATTGATATACATTGACTTGTAAGTTAGGGAAAATGGCTTTGGTCCATGGTTTCAACCCAAGTACTGTACTCTGCTGTTAATCCTGGCAATAATCGGGTTGAAGAGTGTTCATTTATTCATTTTTTAAAATTAAAATTGCTTAGAGACAATTACTGTGATGTGGTCCTCTTTGCTGTCTTGCAAGGTGATGGCTGTTAACTGGATGAAACTCAGAGGATGTGTTGGGTTTAGATTCCCCTTACCCTTTTACTTATGTTTCAGGATATCAATGCTTACAATGGTGAAGAGCCCACAGAAAAATTACCTTTTCCTATCATTGATGATAAGAATCGGGACCTTGCCATCCTGTTGGGC
>NW_016110917.1:0-1658 GCF_001604975.1 Cebus imitator | reverse complement strand
TTAGCTGGGCGAGGTGGCGAGTGCCTATAAACCTAGGTACTCTGTGGGTAGGGGCAGGAAAATCTCTTGAACCTGGGAGACGGAGATTGTAGTGAACCAAGATCGTGCCTTTGCACTCCAGCCTGGGCAAACAAGTGAAACTCCCTCTCCAAAAAAATTAAAAGTCTTTGATAAAGCACTAAAACTTCTTAATTTTATTTAATCTTGAAACTTGTATGCACCTACTTTAAAATGTTTTTCTTGAGGGATGAGTTTGTCTAAAGTATTTCTAAATTATAAATTTGTAAAATGATAAAGCTGTAACTGTAAATTTGAAAAATTTGTATCTGTCATTGTGAAGTGGGCAGCTTCTGGACACTTACAAATTTGTCTGATAAAATCCATAAAAAGTTAAAAATGTGATTTTTGATATACATAATAAAATGTATCAAATCTTGAAAAATCTGCACAACAAATACTTTCCCAAATGAACAATGCATATTACAGAATATTGTAGGAATAAAAGGTCCTCTCAAAGCACAAAATAGGCCATTGAATCTTAATTTAACAAAGTTTTATATCTATCTATCATCTATCTATCTATCATACTTTTAGATCCCACGTTACAATTAACCTTTAAAAAACTCGTTTCTTGTGAAGTTTTGGTAAAATATTATAGAAGAGTCCATTAAAAGACTACTCCTTTTTTCAAATACATCTGTGTGAGGTCTGATTTTCTTCATATATGTCAAACTAAATTCATATTGAAACAACTTAAATGCAGAAACAAATATAGGAGCCCAAATGCCCTCTATTAAGTCAGATACAAAGAGATTTGCAACAAATGTAAAATGAAGCCCACTATTTTCATCAATTGCTTTACATTGTGTTTAAAAGTTATTTTAAAAAACATATTTTTGTTGTTGACATGTGATGGTTTACTACTTGCTTGAATTAATTTTTGAATAAGTATAACATCTGCTCAGATTTATTTTCTAAAAAGATAAATATTAATAAACATTGATGGATAAACAAAAGCTATGCATAATAAACTTTTACTTATAAACTATTACTTATAAACATAAAAGTTTGTAGTAATAAAGGAGTTCTGAAGCCAATAACTTTAAGTAAGTTCCTTGTCAATACAATTGTGTTTATATCAATTTCATATACACTAACTTTTCTACTTCTTTTTTGTGAAATTGGAGCATAAAAATGGGCCGGGCACAGAGGCTCATGCTTGTAAACCCAGCACTTTGGGAGGCCGAGGCGGGCTGATCATGAAGTCAGGAGTTTGAGACCAGCCTGGCCAATAAGGTAAAACCGTGTCTCTTCTGAAAAATTCAAAAATTAGCCAGGGGTGGTGGCAGGCACCTATAATCCAACCATTTGGGAAGCTGAGGCACAAGAATCGCTTGAACCCAGGAAACAGAGGTTGCAATGAGCCAAGATTATGCCACTGCACTCCAGCCTGGGCTACAAAGCAAGACTCCGACTCAAAAAAAAAAAGAATTATACTTATATACACACATATAAATATATATGTATATAAGTATATAATATATATATAAATATATATGTGTATATGTATATATGTATATATATATTTAAATATATACATACATATATATTTATACACACACATATATACCTATATATTAACAAAACAATTCATGGAC
>NW_016110916.1:0-1658 GCF_001604975.1 Cebus imitator | reverse complement strand
ATTACATGAGCCTGGAGATATTAAGGCTGCAGTAAGCCATGATCATGCCACTGTGCCCCAGCCAGTGTGACAGAGTCAGACACTGTCTTGGGAAAAAAGAAAAGAAATTTAGAAAGTTCTATGTCTCCAAAGTCCAACAGATAAACTCTTCCCCCAATTCTGCAGAAAAAAGCTAAAAAGAGAAATAAGTTGCCTCATCAATGTGGCCAAGAAAAATGAATTTCTGAAGAAGGCATGGAAAGTCAAGGAAGGAAATCAGTCTTACTCTTTAATGACTACTTCTAAATACTGCCTTAACTAGAGGACAACATACATTCAATACTTTCACTGATGACAAAACTCACAAGTCACTAGATGTTTAGCAATGTTTAGAAATGTATGCACAGCACTGGCACTTGGGTCCAAATGGATCATGTCACATGACAAAAAGGGAAGGGAAAGCAAAACGAATCACTCAGGAGACACTGGGATGTGGGTGAGGGAGAGATGGGTATATTCAGCCATTCACTTCCAAAATGCTTGAAAGGATTACAATAGTTAGGTTACTGGTAACATCTCTTCCTTAGGTGTGTGACCTTGTCATTTCTACAAATGGTGGCTTATCTTCTCTCTCCCACAAGAATCACAGAGGCATTTTGTCATTAGATAACCTCAGAGATTTTTAAGATAGCAGAGTCTTTTCAGCCAGGAAACCCATCGCCTCCTCATAGTTGTGTCTTGAGGTCTGAATAACTGTGAAGATAAAGTCACGTTTGCAAACAATGCCTAAGTTCAAATATGTTACCATCATTTTGAGCAAGTTAAATTATTAATCTGCATAACCTGTAAATAATATATTTCCTGTGTCCCTTGTCATGCTAATTATAAGAAAGAACAAAATATGAAATAAGAATATCCTGGGAAGATTAAGTTAAAATATTTGTAAACATGAAAGTATGTTCATTAACACTAATATCAGTTAAAAGTACAGCAAGTTTGAAGCTAGAGACAATTGAATAGAGTCCAATTCTGAATCTAGTTTTATTTTTATTATCTGGTGAGTCAAGCCATTAAGAAAGAATGCAGTGTAATAAAAAAAAAAGTTGGCCCATGAAATACTTCACCTTCTCCCCTCCACATCAAAAACATTTCTTAAGGCAATGGAGTTAAAGAAATGAAACAAATCAATAGTTTTGTTCAGAAGACATACTCATAACTGAAATTTCTTCAGCAATATTTAATAAGCACTCCTACATACACAGTCTGCTAACACAGCCACTCTGGAAGTTTGGTGTATGTCAGAATCACCTAGAGGGCATCCTAAAACAGAGTGCTAGGCTGGTCCTCACAGTTTTGGATTCAGGCGGTCTGAGTTTGGCACCTAACAAGGTTCCAGGTGCTGCTGCTGCTCTCCCGGGGGTCATATTCTGAGGACCACTGCTGTAATAGAAGCACTGAAAGGTCTTTAGTGGAGGAACAGAGGAGGCAGTAGAACCAGACTTGAAAAGTGAAATATCAAATATTTCAGAAGCTGAGGCAGTACTTCAAAAGACACTTGTATATTCTACAGAGCTTGAAAATTTCAGAAACTGCAGCTGAATCCTCAGGTGATAAAAGGATTCTGAAGCCACCTCTTTGGAGAACACTGAAATTCTCTTTGGGCAAAAAGCATGGGGAAG
>NW_016110915.1:0-1660 GCF_001604975.1 Cebus imitator | reverse complement strand
TTGACTACAGCTCTAGGCCCCAGACCCCAAGACCTTTGCCCTCTCTCCCCAGGGGGCAGCAGGACCTCAGGGCCTCCCGCATCTCCCCTCCCCCAAAGCAGGCAGTGGGGCCTCAGGGCCTCCTGCATCCCCACAGCACCCCCATGCCCCGGGCTTCCCCCACTTCACAGACGGACAGAGATGGTGACGGGAGCCAGTCCCAACCACGTGTGACTCCAACTGTGAGGCCCCTGCCTTTCTGCCAAGGGACAGGATGACAACAGCCAGTCCCAAGGGAGACCCATGAGGGGCATCAGGGGACGGGACGGCCTGGGGTGGAGAAGGGCCAGGAGCACAGGCCCAGCCTTGGTGGCAGCCAGGGAAGAGGCGTGTATGGGCAGGGGCTGGATGGGTGGGGCGCACCCCAAGGGTCTGAGGTAGGGAGAGCCCCCTCTGCCAGCCTGTGGTGGCCCAGCACCCACCTTGCAGGAGGCAGGGGGCAGCTTTGGCCCCACCTTGGGTCTGGACAGGCCACAGGAGATGGGGAATCCCTGCACCTCCCAGACAGGGCTGCCATGCTGTCACCCCCAATTAGCGCCTAATGGCCTCCTCGACGAAGTTTTATTAATCAAATTAATACATATTGGGAAGACCTTCATGACCTTGGATCATTCTGCTGAGACAAGGATTTTCCCAGGAGGGCAGGGGAGGGAAAGGGATACACCTGGACCCCCACCTTGGCTCAGGCAGGCTGGGGAGCCCCACCCTCCTGCCCAGGAAGATGGCACCGTGGCGTCTGTGTCTCTGGGTCCTCCCCACACCCCACTGGCACCCCATTTTCCTGGCTGAAGCACAAGGGAGGTAGCAGTGCAGGGTCCTGTCCTGGAATTGAAGCCTGGCACACAGGGCGGGCTGCTCCCACCTGGAGGACCCTTGGAAGGGCCTGGACGAGCAGGCAGGGGTCTTGTAGTGCTGGGGGCTACCTTGCCACCCAGGGTCTGCGGCTTGGCCCTCCCAAGCTGCACCTGCCCGTGCTGCCTCTCGGGGCTAAGCGGGTGGTGGCTGCCCCCTGGTGGCTTCAGGAATGACTCCCGCCAGCCCTGTCCCTTCTGGAACCTGCTGGGCCCTGGGGCCCTGCTCTGTGGCGTCTCTTGGGTGCAGCTCAGGCCTGCCCTGCCCTGCAGCCTTTCCCATCCCCTCCCTCTGGAAGCCCAGGCCTGAGCCCACTGCTGTCCTGGGGGTGGCATTCCTGCTGATGACCTTTGTCCACCCAGTGTACAGAGGCCTGGGGGCAGTCCCCACTTCCCCTGCTTGAGACACTGAGAACTCACAGCCCGTGGAGGCCAGCAGGAGGAGCCAGGCAGGCTGGGGGCCTGTGCTGGCCCCAGGATCAGGGAGAGGTGACATGCCCAGGAGCTGAGGGTGGCACCCATGCTAAGAGCAGGACAGCAGGGCGGGCAGCAGGTCTGGCAGCTGAGGGCTGCCATGAGACCTGGGCCCTGACACCAGGGACTCTTGGCAAAGGGGACACTTGCTGGGTTAATCAGCACAGAGCACAGAGGTCGGGGGTCCCCTGCTCTGTACAGCTTGACTACAGCTCTAGGCCCCAGACCCCAAGACCTTTGCCCTCTCTCCCCAGGGGGCAGCAGGACCTCAGGGCCTCCCGCATCTCCCCTCCCCC
>NW_016110914.1:0-1660 GCF_001604975.1 Cebus imitator | reverse complement strand
CTCTACTAAAAATACAAAAATTAGCCAGGCCTGGAGGCACATGCCTGTAATCCCAGCTACTCAAGAGGCTGAGGCAGGAGAATCACTCAAATCTGGGAGGCGGAGGTTGCAGTGAGCTGAGATTGCACAACTGTGCTCCATCCTGGGCAACAGAGTGAGACTCCATCTCAAAAAATAAAATTAGGGCAAAATACAGATAACATTACCATTTGAACCAATGTTTATGTCTATAGTTCAGTGGCATGAAAAACATCCTCACTGCTGTATGACGGCCACCATCCATCCCCAGAACCTTTCTCATTTTGCAGAACTGGAACTCTGTCTCCAATCCACACTAACTCCCCATTCCCCATCACCCCAGAGGCCACCAGAGTGGGAGAAACGAAAAGGCCACTCTCCTTGCACTCACCTGTGTCCTCTGATGACGAGGCTTATGGGCCTCCTAGTGTGTCCTGTGTGTCGGGGTTTCGGCCTCCAGCCCTGATCTGAGGCAGTGAGCAGGGGGTCAGCCAGGGCCTCCAGGACCTCAGGTGCATCAGCAAGGACACAGCCACCTCCAGCAGCTGCGAGGGGACTGTGGCTTTTCATCTCGCCTCCTGCTAACGTCTGGCGGTTCATAACCACTCAGGTTTTCATCTGGTGTCATGTCTGGCTTGTTCTAATGAGGCTACCATACGCCGGAGATGTGTTTAAGACTCAAAAGCTCGCCAGGCACGGTGGCTCACGCCTGTAATCCCAGCACTTTGGGAGGTCGAGACGGGTGGATCACCTGAGGTTGGGAGTTCGCAACCAGCCTGACCAACATGGAGAAACCCCATATCTACTAAAAATACAAAATTTAGCTGGGCATGGTGGTGCACATCTGTAATCCCAGCTACTTGGGAGGCTGAGGCAGGAGAATCATTTGAACCCGGGAAGCAGAGGTTGCCGTGTGCCAGGATCGCACCATTGCACTCCAGCCTGGGTAACAAGCGAAATTCCGTCTCAACAAGACTCCAAAGCCGCAGGAACTGAATGTGGTGGGGTGTGCTCTGGTGCACCCGGAATGAAGAGCCATGCGCTTCGGAGGACTCAATGTCCTGGAGGTCAGCGTGGGGCCCTGTATTACTCGTAGTCTGCTTTTGCGTGATTATAAAGGAATGCTTGAGGCTGGGTAATTTATAAAGAAAAGAGTTTTATTAGGCTCATGGTTTGGCAGACTGTGTAGACATGGCACCAACCTCTGCCTGGCTTCTGACAAGGCCCCAGGAAGTTACAACCACGGCAGAAGCAGGCCCGTCACATGGCAAGTGTGAGAGTGTGAGACACCAGACTTTTAAATAACCTGGTCTCATGTGAACTAAAGGAGCAAGAACTCACTCATCCCCAAGAGGGTGGCCCAAAATCACTGGGGAGGGACCTGCCCCCATGATCCACACACTTCCAACCAGGCCCCGCCTCCCACACTGGGGATTACACGTAACCTGAGATTTGGAGGGGACGCACATCCAAACCAGACCAGCCCCTGATAGCTTTGTACTTTCTGGCAGTCAGAGGGTCGACCACACAGGCCTTTGTGCTTCGGGGCCATCCTACTCCTAGTGCTGAGTCAAGAAAACATTTCCCAGCTGGACACGGTGGCTCATGCCTGTAACCCCAGCACTTTTGGAGGCTGAGGCAG
>NW_016110913.1:3463-5123 GCF_001604975.1 Cebus imitator | reverse complement strand
ATTTTAGATCTTTCCTCTCTTCTCTGGTGGGCATTTATTGCTATAAATTTCCGTCTTGACACTGCTTTAAAGGTGTCCCAGAGATTCTGGTAAGTTGTGTCTTCATTCTGGTTGGCTTCAAAGAACATCTTTATTTCTGCCTTCATTTCATTTTTTATCCAGTCGCCACTCAGAAGCAAGTTGTTCAGTTTCCAAGTGGTTGTGCAGGTTTGAGTGTGTTTCTTGATCCTGAGTTCTAGTCTGATTGTGCTGTGGTCTGATAGACTGTTTGTTATGATTTCGATTCTTTTGCATTTGCTGAGGAGCGATTTGCTTCCAATGATGTGGTCAGTTTTAGAGTAAGTTCAATGTGGTGCTGAGAAAAATATATATTCTGTGGATTTGGGGTGTAGGGTTCTGTATATGTCTATTAAGTCTGCCTGGTCCAGTTCTGCATTCAAGTCCTGGATATCCTTGTTAATTTTCTGTCTCATTGATCTGTCTAATATTGACAGTGGAGTGTTGAAGTCTCCCACTATTATTGTGTGGGAGTCTAAATCTCTTTTTAGGTCATTAAGAACTTGCTTTATGTATCTGGGTGCTCCTGTGTTGGAGGCATATATATTTAGGAGAGTTAGCTCTTCCTGTTGGATTGATCCTTTTACCATTATGTAGTGTCCTTGTCTCTTTTGATCTTTGTTGATTTGAAGTCCATTTTATCAGAGACTAGGATTGCAACCCTGCTTTTTTTTTGTTCTCCATTTGCTTGGTAAATCTTCTTCCATCCCTTCATTTTGAGTCTATGTGTGTCTTTGTATGTGAGATGGGTTTCCTGAATACAGCACACCGATGGGCTCTGACTTTTTGTCCAGTTTGCCAGTCTGTGTCTTTTGATTGGGGCATTTAGGCCATTTACATTCAATGTTACTATTGTTATGTGTAAATTTGATCCTGCCATTGTGTTACTGGCCGGTTTTCTTTCTCATTAGTTGACTGATTTTCTTCATTGAATTTTTGGTCTTTGCCAACTGGTTTGCTTTTGCAGTGACTGGTATTTGTTCCTTTCTGTGGTTAGTGTTTCTTTCAGGAGCTCTCGTAAGGCAGGTCTGGTGGTAACAAAATCTCTCAATAATTGCTTGTCCATAAAATATTTTATTTCTCCTTCACTTACAAAGCTTAGTTTGGCTGGATATGAGATTCTGGGTTGAAAGTTCTTTTCTTTAAGGATGTTGAATATTGGCCCCCACTTTCCTCTGGCTTGTAGGGTTTCTGCTGAGAGATCTGCTGTGAGTCTGATTGGCTTCCCTCTGTGGGTGACCTTTCTCTCTAGCTGCCCTTAGTATTTTTTCCTTCATTTCAACCCTGGTGAATCTGACAATTATGTGCCTTGGGGTTGCTCTTCTTGAGGAATATCTTTGTGGAGTTCTTTGTATTTCTTGAATTTGAAATTTGGACTGCCTTTCTAGGCTTGGGAAGTTCTCCTGGGTAATATCCTGGAGCGTGTTTTCGAGCTTGGATTCATCCTCCCCATCATATTCAGGTACACAGATCAAGCATAGATTACGTCTTTTCACATAACCCCATGTTTCTTGGAGGTTTTGTTCTTCTCACTCTTTCTTCTCTGTCTTGCCTTCTCTTTTTATTTCATTGAGTTGATCTTCAGTCTCTGATATACTTTCTT
>NW_016110913.1:0-1356 GCF_001604975.1 Cebus imitator | reverse complement strand
AAAATAGACAAATGGGACCTAATCAAACTCCACAGCTTCTGCACAGCAAAAGAAACAGTCATTAGAGTGAATCAGCAACCAACAGAATGGGAAAAAATTTTTGCAATCTACCCATCTGACAAAGGGCTGATAACAAGAATCTACAAAGAACTAAAACCAATTTACAAGAAAAAAACAAACAAGCCCATTCAAAAGTAGGCAAAGGACATGAACAGACACATTACAAAAGAAGACACACATGAGGCCAACAAACACATGAAAACAAGCCCATCATCACTGGTCATTAGAGAAATGCAAATCAAAACAACATTGAGATACCATCTCATGCCAGTTAGAATGGCAATCATTAAAAAATCTGGAGACAATAGATGCTGGAGAGGATGTGGAGAAACAGGAACACTTTCACACTGTTGGTGGGAGTGTAAATTAATTCAACCATTGTGGAAGACAGTGTGGCAATTCCTCAAGGACCTAGATATAGAAATTCCATTTGACCCAGCAATCCCATTACTATGTATATATCCAAAGGATTATAAATCATTCTATTATAAAGACACATGCATATGTTTGTTCATCACAGCACTGTTTACAATAGCAAAGACCTGGAACCAACCCAAATGCTCATCGATAACAGGCTGGACACGGAAAAGGTGGCACACTTACACCATGGAATACTATGCAGCCATAAAAAACGATGAGTTTGTGTCCTTTGTAGGGACATGGATGAACATGGAAACCATCATTCTCAGCAAACTGACACAAGAACAGAAAATCAAACACCACATGTTCTCACTCATAGGTGGGTGTTGAATAATGAGAACACATGGACACAGGGAGGGGAGCATCACACACCAGGGTCTGTTGGGGGGGGAATAGGGGAGGGACAGCGGGGGGTGTCCCATGGGGAGAGATTCCATGGGGAGAAATGTCAGATATAAGTGATGGGGAGGAAGGCAGCACATCACACTGCCATGTGTGTACCTATACAACAATCTTGCATGTTCTTCACATGTACCCCATAACCTAAAATGCAATTAAAAGGAAAAAAAAAACAAACAAACATGTAGCCCCATCCCACCCCTCTAGTGGTGGGTTGTGGCCTTCCTCCACTGGGCTGGATCATTCAGGGTTCATCTCGGACTGTGGCACTGGCTATGCAACCCACTAGAGTCAGAGCTTCAGCCCTCTGGGGTTTGTAGGGGAGGGTAGGGACCTGCCCAGCCGCACCCAGCAGTCTCCCCCTTTCCGCTTTCTCTCTCTCTGGTCATGGGCTAGGGGCTGCCCAGCTCCTCTGGCTTACAGTTCCCTCTCTCTCCAGGCGGGGACAGGAGGCGATAGCTCAGTCTGCAGACTCTT
>NW_016110912.1:4106-5766 GCF_001604975.1 Cebus imitator | reverse complement strand
ATATTGGCTGTGGGTTTGTTGTAAATAGCTTTTATTGTTTTGAGATATGTTCCATCAATAGCTGGTTTATTGAGAGGTTTTAGCATAAAGAGCTGTTGAATTTTGTTGAAGGCCTTCTCTGCATCTATTGAGATAATCATGTGGTTTTTGTCTTTGGTTCTGTTTATGTGGTGAATTACGTTTACAGGTTTGTGTATGTTGAACCAGCCTTGCATCCCCGGTATGAAGCCTACTTAATCATGGTGGATAAGGTTTTTGATGCGCTGTTGGATTCAGTTTGCCAGTATTTTACTGAAGATTTTTCCATCAATGTTCATCATGGATATTGGCCTGTAGTTTTCTTTTTCAGTTGTGTCTCTGCCAGATTTTGGTATCAGCATGATGTTGGTCTCATAGAAAGAGTTAGGCAGGATTCCCTCTTTTTGTATTGTTTGGAATAGTTTCAACAGGAATGGTACCAGCTCCTCTTTGTATGTCTGGTAGAATTCAGCTCTGAACCTGTCTGGACCTGGACTTTTTTTGGTCAGTAGGCTATTAATTGCTGCCTCAACTTCAGACCTTGTTATTGGTCTAGTCAAGGTTTCAACTTCTTCTTGATTTAGTCTTGGGAGTGTGCAAGTGTCCAGGAATTTATCCATTTCTTCCAGGTTTACTTGTTTATGTGCATAGAGTTGTTTGTAGTAATCTCTCATGGTAGTTTGTATTTCCGAGGAATCCGTGGTGATCTCCCCTTTATTGTTTTTTATTGTAGCTATTTGATTCTTCTCTCTTTTCTTTTTTATTAATCTAGCTAGCAGTCTGTATATTTTGCTGATCTTTTCAAAAATCCAGCTCCTGGATTTATTGATTGTTTGAAGGGTTTTTTGTGTCTCTATCTCCTTCAGTTCTTTTCTGATCTTAATTATTTCTTGTCTTCTGCTTGCTTTTGAGTTTTTTTGATCTTGCTCTTCTAGCTCTTTCAATTTTGACAATAGGGTGTCAATTTTAGATCTTTCCTTGTTTCTCATGTGAGCATTTATTGCTATAAATTTCCCTCTAGGCACTGCTTTAAATGTGTCCCATAGGATCTGGTATGTTGTGTCTTCATTCTCATTGGTTTCAAAGAACATTTTTATTTCTGATTCATTTCATTGTTTATCCATTCATCATTCAGGAGCAAGTTCTTCAGTTTCTATGTGATTGTGCAGTTTTGAGTGCTTTTCTTAATCCTGAGTTCTAATTTGATTGTGCTGAGGTCTGAGAGACTGTTTGTTATAATTTCCCTTCTTTTGCATTTGCTGAGGAGTAATTTACTTCCAATTATGTGGTCAATTTTGGAGTAAGTGCAATGTGGTGCTGAGAAGAATGTGTCTTCTATGGATTTGGGATGGAGTGTCCTGTAAATGTCTATTAGGTCCACTTGGTCCAAATCTGCATTCAAGTCCTGGATATCCTTGTTGACTTTCTGTCTCATTGATCTGTCCAATATTGTCAGCGGAGTGTTAAAGTCTCCCACTATCATTGTGTGGGAGTCTAAGTCTCTTTGTAGGTCTTTAAGAACTTGCTTTATGTATCTGGGTGCTCCTGCACTAGGTACATAAATATTTAGGATAGTTAGCTCTTCTTGTTGCATTGATCCTTTTACCATTATATAATGCCCTTCTTTGTCTCTTTTGATCTT
>NW_016110912.1:0-1005 GCF_001604975.1 Cebus imitator | reverse complement strand
CATCCTAGTAGAAGACAATGAATTTCATGTTTTTATGTGATGAGGTTTAAATGTCAAGACTTGTTTCCAACTGTACATTTCAAACACCTACTCTCTAGTCTCCATTAATAAATTACACACTAAGTTCTAGGAACAAGTTGTTGGAAGTAAGTACCAAAGCTCTTCATGAAACCAGATCAGAGATGAAATTAAGCTTTTATCCATTAGGAGGTAAAACCAAATTGGTGGCAACTCTGTAGCAAAATCTATTTTAAAATGTGTTATAGTTACATTAGTTAGCCCTATTTAAAAGATTTAAAACCATATCATTCCAACTAACCATGGAAAGCAGGGTTATTTAATTATAATTTACCTTATACACCACAGGAGTAATTTGTAAATTAAGTGATGTTTAAAAGTACTTCTCTTATTCATATTACGCTTTTTTTACGTTGGCTTTCTCTCTCTAATCTAGGAAGATGTTGACTTCAAGAAGTATTTATAATTTGTAACAGGCAGCCTTGTGTCATGAAAAAAATCATGGTTTTGGAGTGAGGCAAAGTGAAAGCCAGGATGATTAATCTGATTCTCAGATCCTATTCATAGTATAATACCCACCTCACAAAACTATTATAATCTAAGTGGGACAACACAAGTGTTAGCTTAATTGGATTTCTTTGCTGACTCCTCTAACATGCCTTCTCTGAATGTCTAAGTTTCACAGGGTTCAGACATTTCTCCCTTCTAGTCCCTCATGCACTCTTAGTTTAAATGACATCATGATCACATAGCCTTAAATCTAGTTGCAGAGGACTCCCAAATGTAGGCCTCTGGATCACAACAGTTCAAATCTGTATATTCAAATTGTTGACACTTCCACTTGAATATTTCATATCTAAAACTAAATCATTGGTCAACATCCTTACCCCATTCTCTTCATAAATGTTTTTCTATGGCTGTTTGTGGCAGCAACACGTATCTACCTATAAGTCAGATACATGAGAATCACTGTGACCTTTCAATCCA
>NW_016110911.1:0-1661 GCF_001604975.1 Cebus imitator | reverse complement strand
ATTCTCCTGCCTCAGCCTCCTGAGTAGCTGGGATTACAGGCACGCACCACCATGCCCAGCTAATTTTTTGTATTTTTAGTAGAGACGGGATTTCACCATGTTGACCAGGATGGTCTCGATCTCTTGACCTCGTGATCCACCCGCCTCAGCCTCCCAAAGTGCTGGGATTACAGGCGTGAGCCACCACGCCCGGCCCCAGCATGTGTTAAAAGTTCATAATTTAAGCTGTAAAGTCCCAGTCACATGAGCTAAAATTGTCTTGTCAGGGCCCCCTGTGTCATGCGGACAGAATACCCACAATTCCCAGCATGACTCAGGGCTAAGAGATTCTAGAGTCAGACCACCATTCCCTATCTTTGTGACTTACTTGCTAAGTGACATTAGGCAAGGCATTTAACATCTCTAATCTTGGGTTCCCTCATGTAAAATGGGGCTGATAGTAGACCCCATCAAATTGTAATCAGGATTAGATGATTTATGTTAAAATGTGATTAGAACAGCTCCCAGCACATAATAAGCATAAGTGCTTGTTAAAAAAAATCTAAATAGGCCAGGCGTGGTGGCTCACGCCTGTAATCCCAGCGCTTTGGGAGGCCAGGTTGGGCAGATCATCATACTATTCATGATGAACTCCTGAAGTCAGGAGTTCAAGGCCAGACTGACCAACATGGTGAAACCCCGTCTTTACTAAAAGTAAAAATACAAAAAAATTGGTCAGGCATGGTGGTGGATGCCTGTAATCCCAGCTACTCAGGAGGCTGACGCAGGAGAATTGTTTGACCCTGGGAGGCGGAGGTTGCGGTGAGTGAAGATTGTGCCATTGCGCTCTAGCCTGGGCAACAAGAGCGAAACTCCATCTCAAAAAAAAAAAAAATCTAAGTAAATACAAATTTGAGGTAGAGGGGTTACTCTAGAGATGGTATTCTCAGTATTTTTTCCTATTGGCTTGCAAGTCTCTTACCTACACTTTTATGAGACAGAGTCTTACTCTGTTGTCCAGACTGGAGTACAGTGGTGCCGTCCTAGCTCACCGCAACCTTTACATCCTGGGTTCAAGTGATTCTCTTGCATCAGCCTTCCAAGTACCTGGGATTACAGGTACGCATCACCACACCTGGCTAATTTTTGTATTGTTAGTAGAGATGGGGTTTCACCATGTTGGCCAGGCTGGTCTCAAACTCCTGACCTCAGGGCGATCTACCCACCTCGGCCTCCCAGAGTACTGAGATTACAGGCATGAGCCACTATGCCCAGCCCCTACCCACACTTTCTGGTACACCTCCTTCTGTCTGTTGGGACCCTTTGGCAAGGCTCACAGTAGCCCATGTTGGCCAGAGGGGAGCTTTACTCTTTTACAGGGATAAAAGAAGTATACTGGGACCTGGCAAGGTGGCTCACACCTGTAACCCCAGCACTTTGGGAGGCTGAGGCAGGTAGATCACCTGAGTTCAGGAGTTTGAGACCAGCCTGGCCAACATAGTGAAACCCCATCTCTACTAAAAATACAAAAATTAGCCGGGCATGGTGGCGTGTGCCTGTAATCCCAGGTATTTGGGAGGCTGAGACAGGAAAATCACTTGAACCCGGGAGACGGAGGTTGCAGTGAGCCAAGATGGCACCACTGCACTCCAGCCTGGGTGACTGAGCGAGACTCTATCTCA
>NW_016110910.1:0-1662 GCF_001604975.1 Cebus imitator | reverse complement strand
TGTTGCCTTCCTTCAAGTTTTGTCAGGGTCTCCCCCTTTATTCTGCCCTGTGTCACTCTGTGTGCCTGTATTAGGGTTCTCTAGAGGGATGTGAAAGAAAGGGAGTTTATTAGGGAGTACTGACTCACACCATCACAAGGTGAAGTCCCACAATAGGCCTTCTGCAAGCTGAGAAGCAAGGAAGCCAGTCCAAGTACCAAAACCCCAAAGTAGGGAAGTCACCAGTGCAGCCTTCAGTCTGTGGCCAAGACCCAAGAGCCCCTGGCAAACCACTGGTGTAAGTCCAGAAGTCCAGAAGCTTTCAAGGGCAGGAAGCATACAGCATGGAAGAAAGATGGAGACCAGAAGACTCAGCCAATCTAGTCTTTCCACGTTCCCCTGCCTGCCTTTATCCTGGCTGCCCTGGCAGCTGATTAGATGGTGCCACCCAGATTGAGGGTGGGTCTCCCTCTCCCAGTTCACTGACTCAAATGTTAAACTCCTTTGGCGACACCCTCACAGACACATCCATGAAAAATGTTTTGTATCCTTCAATCTAATCAAGTTGACATTCAATATTAATCATCATAAAATAATGAACATTATTGAGAATTTGAGTTAGTGATGTGGTTGACTATCCAGAAGCTATTAGTGCCTTTAACTTGAGAAGTTTTCCTGGAATCATGTGAAGAAGAAAGAATGGAAAGAGGAAAAATTTTAGAGATAGATAAGTAGATAAAGAAACTACATAAAGCTATTTTAGAAGATTTTGCTTTGAAGAGAAACAGAGCTATGGTCTATAGCTTTGAATGGGCGTATAATCAAAAGAGGTTTCTCTTTTTGTTTTAAGATGTAGGCTTGGCACAGTGGCTCTTGCCTATAATCCCAGCACTTTGGGAGGCCGAGGCAGATGTATCACTTGAGGCCAGGAGTTCGAGACCAACCTGGCCAACACAGTGAAACCGTGTCTCTACTGAAAATAGAAAAAAATTAGCCAGGTATGGTGGTGCACACCTGTAATCCAAGCTACTCAAGAGGCTGAGGTATGAGAATCCATCGAACTTGGGAAAAAAGCGTTGCCAAGATTGTGCCACTGCACTCCAACCTGGGTGACAAAGCAAAAGTCTGTTTAGAAAAAAAAAAGCAAAGTTCTGGGGTAAGATTTAATACTAATAAATATCTAAGACTTCCCAAGTTACTCATGTCTGTCTGATGTTGCCTTCAAATATGCCCCTATTCTACTTACACTTACATTCTTCTAACTCTGTTTCTCTTATTTACAGTTGTCTCCATCTGATACTTGGTCTAGAGAGTAGAAACAGTGACTATTTTGTTCACACTTACCGCTTAGAATCGAACAGTGTATCAGTATGACATATAAATTCACATGTGTTTTTGAATGACTATAGCAGATAGATTTGCTTGAGACTAGAGAAAAAGCATTTGTTTCTTTCCTGTTGATATAGTACAAGCTCTCTGAGAATTGTAAAAAATAAATGCATCGGCTCAAGCCTGTAATCCCAGCACTTTGGGAGGCCGAGGCGGGTGGATCATGAGGTCAAGAGATCGAGACTATCCTGGCCAACATGGTGAAACCCCGTCTCTACTAAAAATACAAAAAATTAGCTGGGCATGGTGGTGCATGCCTGTAATCCCAGCTACTCAGGAGGCTGAGGCAGAAGA
>NW_016110909.1:0-1663 GCF_001604975.1 Cebus imitator | reverse complement strand
TGGCACATGTGCAAACAGACTGAGCAAAGGAACAGACTAGAAAATCCAGAAATAGAATTATTAACATATGTTATGCGTTAATAGAATATTGTTATTAATATATATAACATATAACAAATTATTAATATAATTGTATTATTTGGATTCATGCAGGAGAATCCAAATATTTTATGTAGATATTTCAACCTCAAGGAGGCAGAACATATGTCATCATTTCTCAAGTGTTATGTGCCCATAGTAACTTTTTTTCTAAGTATATGGCATTTAATGGGTTAAAAACACTAATTTTACAGTGCAGTAATCTAAGAAACACATCAATCCTGTTGATAACATGTGTGCTTCCTACTATGTAATGAAAGTGGCACTGTATCTCAGTGTTTTTCTTCTAAATAACCCATAACCCTAGTCTTATCATGATGAAAGCATCAGACAAACTCTAACAGTGGGGCATCTTAGAAAATATCTGACCAGTATCCCTTGAAATTCATAAGGCCATGAACAACAGATTCTGAGAAACAGTCACAGCCATGAGGGGCCTAGAGAGGCATTGCTACTGGGTGTAATGTGAAATCTCAAAACAGGAAGGGACATTAGGTAAAAACTAAGGAAATTTAAATAAACTATGGACCTTAGTAAATATTAATGCATTACTGAGGAGGTGGAGCAAGATGATGGAGTAGAAATCTCCACCAATGCCCTCCCTAGCAAGGACACCAATGTAACAACTATCTACACCAAAAAATCACCTTCATAAAAACGAGAAATTAGATGAGCACTCACACTACATGGTTTTAACTTTATATGGCTGAAAGAGGCACTAAAGAGGTAGAACAAACAGCCTTGAGTTGCCAATGTCACTCATCTCTTACTTTCATCCCACCCTGATCCCATCTCTGGCAGCGGCAGCATGATGCAGACAGCATCATGTGTGTGTTGGAGGAGGGAAAGTGCAGTAATTGTGAGACATTGAACTCAATTTTGTCCTGTTATAGTGGAAAGGAAAACCACAACAAACTCAGCTGATACTGTTTTACAGAGGGTGCATTTAAACCAGCCCTAGCCAGAGGGGAGTTGCTGACCCCAGTGGTAGGAGTTTCTGCAAACTTTGCCACTGTAAGCTAAAGGGCTCTGGGGCTATAAATAAACTTGAAAGGAAGTCTAGGCCACAAGAAATACAAAATCTACGTGAGCCCTAATGCTGAACTTGGCCCAGAACCAGTAGACTGAGGAAGCATGCTATCTGAGACACCAGCTGGGGTGGCTAATGGATTGCTGACATTACCCCACCCATACATCCAGGCTGCATAGCTCATCGCTTTAAAAAAGACCCTTTCCTTCTGCTTGAGGAGAGAAGAGGAGAGAAGAAGGAAGAGTGGAAAGAACTTTTTCTTGCGTCTGGGATATCAGATCAGCCACAGCAGTATAGGGAACCAGTGAGAGTCATGAGGACTTTTTTACAGGCCCTAGCTTCCAGGTGACATTTCTTAACATACTCCTCGGCCAGAGGGAACCTGATGCCTGGAAGGGAAGAACCCAGTCCAGGCAATATTCATCAACTGCTAACTGAAGAGCCCTTGGGCTCTGAATAACCAGCAATGATGCCCAAGAACTACATCAAGGGCCATGAGTGAGGCTCTGAGACTTTCTTTTTTTTTTTTTTTTT
>NW_016110908.1:0-1663 GCF_001604975.1 Cebus imitator | reverse complement strand
CAAATGCAATAAAATCCATAGGAAGTCGCATGGATCCTAGAGAACTGAGATAAACCTTATTTGTCAAGCATGTGTGGTTTAGAAGTACATTGTATTCTGGGCATGTACAAAAAGGAAAATGACACTTTAAGCTGTGCCTGTTCTGATTTAGAGTTTCATAGCTTAGTGTCCTTTTACACTGAGGATACTGCTCTGGTCTGTTTAATGTGTAACTCAGAAGGGACCAGCTCAAGAGAAGGCTGTGTACATCATCAACATTACACTGCAAACTGTACTTCCAAAGGGTTTCAAGAGTGCTGGAAAATCCAGGGTCAATGAGGGCACTATGAGGAAATTTATCAAGTTGCAATTAAAGAGTCTCAGTGAAGAATACTGTGGTTAGAAAAGGTCTTGGATTACGTAGCAGAATACTCTTAATTATCATAATTCTTCATATGCCACTGGGTTCTAACTGAGCTTACTCTGGAACAGCAAGTGATCACCTAAACAGAGCTTCCCATCAGGAACTGTGAATTATGAGATACATTGAGCCAGAAAGTCAAGTGGGCACAGCAGAAGTCAATTGTGCAGCGAAAATTATACATTCAGGAATAGGCCCCGAACAATTGAGGAGGGCACTTGCAAATTCATGTATTAGTCACTCAGGTTTCCTCATCACTTACAACAACGTGAACGGTTGCTTTTTCACTAACTCTTTTGCTTGAATCCGTTTAAGAACTGTAGCTGGATACTACCAGGGGTCTCTACGACAAATGGTATCTATACCTCCCTTTTCTTAGGGAATAAAAATGATGGCAATTTTTCTCCCAACAATGGGGCCCATTTTGTAACCTTAGAACTAGAAATATTGCAGAAATAAGAGGATCTTAGTCCACAAATAAGGAATGTTTCAAACTTTTCCTCTATCATTTTGGGTATTCTGTTTTATTATCCCTTATTCCAGCTACCACTCATAGGATCTATTCTGCAACATAAAAGAATGTCCCTCAAGCCAATATATTATGCCTCTTGCCTATATCATGTCACATCTCTTGACATTAAGGCATGTGCTCTGATTCAACTAATGTTGCCAGAACTCATTCCAGTTCCACCAGGACTTTCCTGTTTTAGCAACAAAGTCAATCAAGAACCCAAGAACCATTATCGCTGCACATTCCCCAACCCCAGTCACAAGAAAACCTTATCACTCTAGATAAAATCTGCCTGCCTTGCATACACAACACCAAAGTGAGGGAGAATTAATGCAAAGAGAAGTAAATCTTTGAAGAATATGAAATAGAAACTGATCAATGTTTTCTTCTTTATTCCCCTGGTCTTGAGATACACTTCACACTTCTCAGGTAGTCTCTTAGACTCAAGGAATCAGCAGCTCATAGAGGTGGGTGAAAAAATATCTCTCTGTTTTGTTCCTCCTGTTGTTTGGCTTCCCTCCCACTATTCCTCACCACTGTTTCCTGAGCTCACCTCTCCAGTAATGTATTTACATATGCCTTTAGTCAGGTCTGCTGTTTTGGGAAGTGTTGGAGGATGTATGCTATATTAATAAAATATACTTACCTGAGTTGAAAGTACTAAAAGAAGCTGAAAATACTGAAAGATGTGACAAATTTCAGATACATATTTATTAATCACAAGGGTGTCTTCTTCTTTTTTTTTTTTTTTT